>NW_020874406.1:25732073-26042850 GCF_003935025.1 Abrus precatorius | reverse complement strand
CTATATCTCCATGAATCTAGGAACTTTTGCTTGCATTGTATCATTTGGTCTACGTACCGGAACTGATAACATTCGAGATTATGCAGGATTATACACGAAAGATCCTTTTTTGGCTCTCTCTTTAGCCCTATGTCTCTTATCCTTAGGAGGTCTTCCTCCACTAGCAGGTTTTTTCGGAAAACTTCATTTATTCTGGTGTGGATGGCAGGCAGGCTTATATTTCTTGGTTTCAATAGGACTCCTTACGAGCGTTGTTTCTATCTACTATTATCTAAAAATAATCAAGTTATTAATGACTGGACGAAACCAAGAAATAACTCTTCACGTGCGAAATTATAGAGGGTCCCCTTTAAGATCAAACAATTCCATCGAATTGAGTATGATTGTATGTGTGATAGCATCTACTATATCAGGAATATCAATGAACCCGATTATTGAAATTGCTCAGGATACCCTTTTTTAGCTTCTAGAATCTATTTCTTAGTTCAACTCTTATCTTACTAACTGGAATCAAAGAATTAGTAGATCTGTTCCGCCCAAAATGGGAATGGGCTAGGGTTATGAACTTATAATCTATAATCTGATGATCGAGTCGATTCCATGGTTATAAGTTCATTCCATACCGGACCAGACCGGAATAGGGTTATATACATTCTCATTATGAGAAGGGGTCATTCGAGCGTATCTAAATAGATACTATGTTTACATATAGATCCCTGCGTTGTTCCATTCCATTTAGGATTAGGAATAGGCGTAATCGGACCTGCTTTTTACATATCTCTCATTATTTAGGACCCTATTCACCTCTTTTGGCTTCTATTGAATCGAGAAATAGATTTGATTGTCCATTTTTTTTGATAGAATATATATAAGATATCCTCCGAATAATTCAAATTGAACCAATTGGATGTCCGACTCGGGCCTATATGACATGACCAATCAATAAAAATACTCTAACACTCTACCTTTGTCATATATTCCATACATCACACTAGATAGATATCATATTCATGGAATACGATTCACTTTCAAGATGCCTTGGTGGTGAAATGGTAGACACGCGAGACTCAAAATCTCGTGCTAAAGAGCGTGGAGGTTCGAGTCCTCTTCAAGGCATAATATTGAGATCTCTTATTGAATTGGAATAAGTTCGGCAGCGGATCACGAAATCTTGGTGATCTTTTCTATCTAATGAATGGGTAGTCCGTTTTGAAATCGTCCGCCCTGCACCCCCCCGAGTATATGCTTCAAGAAGAATCACACAGGGGTAGATTGATACAATAAAAACCTCTGGTAAAATGCCCACCCGTAACCCAGCGGATAAAGTACATTACATAGTCCGTTTTAGGGATTGGCGACTTATCCATTCAATGACTTTGGCACCGGACGTTCCCAAAATGGGTACTGTACTCTCGGGTCGGGTGAATTCAATAATAGACGCCTGTTGGCATTCAAACCTTCCTTCTCCTTTCGGGACCTATCCGAAAAGAAAGAGAATTCAGTACTTCTTGGTCATGAATATCTGAATAGGACAAACCGCCCCGTAGATCTCTTTGCTTCGGAACAAAACAATTAGAATTAGGCTCGGTCAACTGGAATGTGTATTATCGATATAGGGGATCTTTCAATTGAGAAGATCCATATCCATCGACCTGAGACGAAGAGAAAGAAAGGTCTATCCATTTTTTTGAGTTATTCAGTTAAACCAATGATTCGTTATTGGAGTAGATAGCAACAACCATCTCATCCGGGAAAAGCCATCTTTTTCTCAACAATGTCTTTGTCATTTGATCCAATAGCGTTCCGTTAGATAGGAACAGATTTGATAAATATTGATAACTCTCAGATAGAGTATTAGAACAGAAAAATCCATTAGATAATGAACTATTGGTTCTAAGCCATCTCTGGCAATGAATCAACAATTCAAAATGCTTTTCTTGCGTATTCTTGAGAAACCAGCGTTTATATATAGATGTAGGAAGATCTGTTTGGGAAGTAAGAAGCCCCCTTGACATCTCTTCATCTGCAAAGAATTCTCGATGTGAAAACACAGAGACAAAAGGCTGATCTTTGAATAGGAAAAAGAGTGGATCCGCAGGGTCCCAAATGAATTGGCTTATTCGAAAAAAGCCTTGTTCTTTGGAAGATCTATCTCGTGTCTGGTACTGCATGGTTCCACCCTGTAAGAACTCTGAATCATTTTCTTGAAGCTCATCCTCTTCATCATAAATGATCTGCTTGCCCCGAAATGACCTGGCCCAATAGGGAAATCCCAATTCATTGGGCCTTTCGATACAATCAAATAGAAAGCCCCAAGGGCGCCATATTCTAGGAGCCCAAACTATGTGATTGAAAAAATCCTCCTCTATCTGTTGCGGGTCGAGGACTCCTCCCCCTTCTTCAAACTCCGATTCATATTTTTCATGGAGAAATCTCTGATCAACGATAGAACAAGATCCATTTTGAATCATATTTAAGGGATTCCTTGGTTCGGACCGAAGAAGCAATGTCACTCGATCATTATCAAACTGACTGCAATTTTTTTCTGTCCGTGAGGATCCCACCAGAGCGCCTTCTACTTCTAATAGGCCATGAACTAGATCAGAATTATTCTCAACGAGTCCATAAGAAGTGATCCCATTTTTTTCATCAGGTCCGGGTAGAGACCAAAGGTCTTGAGCGACCGATCCGGCAGAACAACTCAAAAGATAAAGAAGTATCGTTAATTTCTTCATGCTCCTTCCAAGTTCGAAGTACCATTTGTACAAATAAGAATCCCCCTCGTTACATGATTTCTTCTTCATATAGATAAATATAGGATCTATGGAGCAATTACTTAGAAGTACATTTTGTGAAACAGCCCTTCCTATCTGATAGAAAAGGATCCCATGATCCTGAACCGATCTTACCTGAGATCGCAAATCCCAAGTTTGTCTATGAAGAGCAGATCTAATTATATTAGTGTCTAGGATGGATTTTTTTTGTATAATACTAATCGATAAGGCCTCATTAGTAAGTGCTACAAGATCTCGTACATTGGAACCCATAGTTATGGTTATGGACCCGAATCCATTAGTATGGAACATTTTCTTTTCCAAGTGAAATCCCTTAGTATATGAAAGAGTGAAAAAGTGCTTTCGTTGTTGTGGAATAAGAAGCCTTCGTATCTTAATGCATGTATTTAATTTATTCGGAGCTATTAGAGCGGGATCTACTTTTTGGGGAATATGAGTCGAAGCAATAACAAGAATATTTCTAGTGGAACATCTTTCACAATCCCTGGAGAGATAGTTCACTAATAGACCGAGGGATAAGTAATTCGATTCATTCACATCCAGATCATGAATGTTTGGAATCCATATTATGCAAGGAGACATTGCTTTTGCTAATTCGAATTGAAAGGTGATATAAAATCGGTCTATTTCCGGCATCATATCCATAGTTAGCGTATTCATCATAGTTAGAAGCTCCAGCTCCATATCAAGGTCACGGTCGATATCGTCACTATCATCAATATCGTCACTATCGTCACTATCATCAATAAGAAAACCCTTAGGCTTGTTATCCAGGAACTTTTTCAGAAATACTGTAATGAAAGGAACATAGGAGTTTGTCGCTAGGTATTTGACCAAATAGGATCGTCCAGTTCCTATAGAACCTATCACTAAAATACCCCTAGGGGGGGTAGGGCTAAGCGGAGCGAAAAGGGTTTTCCATGAGATGGGAAATGAAAACTATTAGCCCCCCACAGGGTTTGTGAATAAGTAATTGTCTGATAATGAGCAAGGAATATCCGTCTTTCTGCTAAACAGGATGTATTGAACTCATAATGCATTAGATACTTTTTATGAATGTCAACTAAGTATCGTAAGTAAATTGCTCCCGGTTGTTCAATCATTTGATAACCAGAGTTATTCTTTGATAAATGATCACTATGAGTCAGACTCAATAGAATTTGATCAATCCTTGTTTCTGTCGTTAAGGTAGAGAACTGAACCAAGAATTCTCTTTCTTTATCATCAATCGAATCACTGTTCGAGACCCAGGATTCTATTTTATCATCAATCCAATCACCATTCACGTTTTTTATTTTTCTTATCAAGGAATAGATCGCTTTACTTGTATGACTTACATGTCTCGTATTTCTCGAAAAAGCGATTCGATTGATGGGATTTGGTATGATACTTATGAGATCGATGAGATTCCAATATTTCTTCTTAGAACGTATTGATTTGACCCCATAAGCGGGACCACCACCCCATAGCATGGGGCCACCAGAAGCAGAACCCCGTATTTCTTCTAGAGAATCTCCTAATTGTTCCAGAGCAACTAGAAAGAGATTCTTTAACCAGAAAGAATTCAGTTCAGATGTGGGATACCTATCTAGAAGTTTTCGCAACTCAATCATGTATGATGGAATCATCAAAGATTTGACCTTTTCGAACTCTGTCTGTAACTCACTATAGACTCGAGAAACAAAGAGAAGATGTGTACGAACGAGATATCCAGCAACAAGAAGAAGGAAAAGGATTGAATAGAGGAACTCCCGAACATTTAGCGATCTCAGATGTGTCGATATCAATAGTGATTCATTATTTCGATGAAAAATTTCTTCGGATAGAAGAAGATTATGTAAACAATTACTCGGAATCTCACTTATCAGATTCCATATCTTACTTATCAGATTGCATTGTGAAAGACACAATGGAATCTGAAGAATTCGCCATGATATATCTGATCCATGCATAATATCATGAAAAATGGATACAAATTTTTGGCTGCTACTTAGTATCGGCAATAGGTCTGAAAAAGTATCTAAAAATATGAAATTTATATATTTGTACCCTGTCGAGGTAAGGAACCATGGTATATATGTTTGGAATAGATTCCATTTTGAAAGAGTTGAAAAAGCACTATCTCGTTGAAAGGTTCTATACATCTGCCCTTTCTCAAGGCATTTTTTTGGACAAGGACTCCGTTTTTTCCTCTTTTCGGATGGTAAATATTTCTCAGAACATGGAGTGTGAATCAAACCCATGTTTGAATTGAAATTGAGATACTGATGCAAGTTCTTCCCTTCTGAATCAGGTAGATTCATATCTGAAAGAGATTGACAATAAGTTCTTTCAAAATTGACTATTTGTCCCTCTGTTAGAGGTGTTCCAGAAATGTCTGCGATCGAGTAAATAGCTCTACGAACGAATGGATCGGATCGAATTGGAAAATGGAAAGATTTGTACAAGTTATACCCTTCGTCGCCACTTTGCGGAAAATCGTTAGGTATCAATATGTTAGATACCTGTGACTCGATTGGTGAAATAGTATCTCTCCCCCAAAAAGCATGTTTTTTTTTACCACCGCAAAAAGAAAATATTTTGTTGCGAATGAACAAGATATTGAGGAATTGTCCATACGTAAAATCATTATTATTGATACAGGCCTTTTCCATCTAAAATTGTCTAAGTTGGACAGTTTGTGAACAAACTTATTCATTCATTGGTTAGCATTTGCTTCTCATAATGTTGTAATTAATACTTAACAAAATTTGAGTTTGGAGCTTTCTCATTGTCTCTTGGTGCATGCTTGATTGAGGTACATCATCTCATATTCAAGTTGTGTACTAAGAGACTAATGCGAAATATTGCCCAAATTTTGTCAAGTAAAAAAATGCAACATTTAAGTAGCAATTGTTAATTAAGGTATGAAAAAATTTATTCTCAAATGCAATAGGGCCCTACCATGTGAGAGTTAATAAGACATTTATATTTATAAATATCATTACCATAGTTGGAGCAAATATGGATCGAAGTTAGATAGTAGCTGATCGTTTAAGTGAAGAATACAAAGACAGAGTCAAAGAGTTTATTGGATTTACGATTAAGCATGCAAGTGGTCTCAACCATATTCCCTGTCCTTGTTGGTGTTGTTTGAATATGTTACAAGTAAATGCCGAAGAATTGCAAGAACATCTAATGTGCAATGGGATAGATAAAAAATATACTTGTTGTGTAACGCCCCGAATTTTGTGATATTAATTATTATTACTTATATAAGTATAAATGAATATATATGTGCGTATAAGTGTAAATGGATGTTGTAAATTTGCAGTGAAGGCGTAATGATGGTGTTTTTGTGTGTAATGAGTATGAATATGTGTATATATATGTATGCGTGGGTGTATAATTGATTGGATTGAATTTTCTGATGCTGAAAATAGGTTAAGGGTGTAATACTAGGTTGTCCTCACTGCAGCGAGAGGGCCCTGGGAGGAAAGACCGAAACTGTCACCTTCTTGCTGTAGCGAGAGATGTCTCGCTACAGCAACAGAGCGATAGTTTAGGGTGCATCTCTCGGTGTAGTTTCGCTGTAGCAATAGGTCTCGCTGTAGCGAGATTCTACAGAAATCAGGATGCAGTTTCATCTGAGATTTTTGTTGCAGCGAGAGATGCCTCGCTGCAGCGAGAATTGCTCGCTGTAGTGACAGTGTCGCGATCAGAGGAGTTTTAAAAGGGAGTTTAGGGATTTGAAATTCATTTCTCAAATTTCCTCCCAAATCTCTTCAATCCTCTTGACCCAAAACTCTATTACACTGATTAATTGCCTCTAAAGTCGTTCGGGAGCTTGATTGAAGGTTGAATCCATGTGAGAAACGCTTGGAGGTGAGTTTTAATGGTTAGGGTTCTGTTTCTCATCTTCTTTTCTCTGTTTCTAGGTTTCCTTGAGTTCTCATGGAGTTCTTCCATGTGTTTTAGGCCAAAATCTGTGTAGGGAGCACGTCTGTGGTCAAATCTGAGTGTGGGTCTTCAATTCAAGGTAAGGGGGGACTCTATACTACTCTATTTTGTGTGGTTTGCTATTAATTGTTGTATATTGTGATGTAACTGAGTTAGAAGGTAGGAGATTGTTGAGAAATGTGATGAGGGCCATGTGCCGGAGATGTGAACATTATGAGTGTTTATCCAAAATTGATGAATGTGAATTGTATGATAGATGTCGCATGATAGAATGTATGATGTGAACAAATGTGGGCCTAGTGCCGTGTAATTGAATGCAATGTGGGCTGTGTGCCATTTTTAAGCATGACAATTGCATGCGTGAGTGAAATATTTGTAAATGGGCGTGTTAACGCCGTTGTGATGTGCTATGAATGGTTCAGCGATACACTGAGGGTATGGAAGATAAGGACGGTAGATATACCTTGGGGAAGAGGGAGTGGTGTGACACCGACTGTGGAACGGGTGCACCACGGACCACACACTATCTTCCTGACTAGACCTCTGACCGCTATCTTTGTTGAGCGACCCGTGACTGTACACGTGGTATCTATGAGGTGGGAGTAACCGGTGACCATTCATGGTGTAAATATGTGATCACAGTGCCACAGTAAGTGTGGCTAGTGTGCATATGCACGAGTTTGTGTATTATACTTGTGAATGTGAAATGTTGCCGATGCCGTGAGTGCATCGGTGTTAAATTGACATGAGCTGTGTGATAATGCTGCATGATTGTATTTGTTTAATGTATTAAAAATCTACTAATGGTGAGACTCTATGTTGACTGTGTTTTTGGGTAGTGTAGAGTACTCACCCTTACATTCATTTTTCAGGTAATCAAGATGATCAGCACCGGACTCAGTGAAGGGATGGATGGAACTCTTGTAGGACTTACGATATTATTTTGAAAACTGTTGTGTTTGAATAAGTCCTGTAGCAACTGTTTGATGTAATTTGTAACCCCTTTCTTTATTTGAAATGGTTGATGAAACTTGAATTGAAATGAAAATTTTATTATTTCAAAAATTTGTGAAATTCCTTATTTATTGAAATTAAATTTAAGGTGTTACATGTTGGACAAAGCACAGTGAGATATAAGGTGGAAGTACATCAACTAACATAGAATCGAGTGTCAATTACTCAAGACATTTAGAACAAATGAGAGTGGTCATGCTGAACAAATTCTAAATGTTGTAGAAGAAGATCTTAGAGATTGTCCAAAGATGTTTGAGAGGCTGAAAGATGATGCAGAAACACCATTGTATAATAGATGCACAAAGTTTACAGGATTGAGCTCTGTTTTAAAGCTTTATAACTTAAAAGCCTCGAATGGATGGAATGATAAGAGCTTCACAGACTTGCTAAGTTTATTACATGAAATGTTACCAGAGGATAATGTACTACCAAATAAAATATATGATGCTAAACAAGTACTTGCTTCCATTGGATTGACCCATAAAAAGATACATGCTTGTCCTAATGACTGCATTTTGTTCCGAAATGAGTATACATCACTAAGTCAATGTCCAAAGTGTAATGTATCACGATACCTAAAGAAAGAATCAACACCTGCAAAGGTCGTGTGGTATTTTCCAGTAATACCTATATTAAAACGTCTATTTCGCAATGCAGAAAATGCAAAGTAGATGACTTGGCATGCTAAAGGCAGAATTAGAGATGGAAAGCTTAGGCATCCAGCAGATTCTCCACAGTAGAAAAAATTTGATGATGAATATGAAGAGTTTGCAACTGAAATAAGGAATATATATTTTGCGTTAGCAACCGATGGAATGAATCCCCATGGCATGTAAAATAGCACCCATAGTACATGGCCTGTGATTTTAATAATGTATAACTTATCTCTATGGCTTTGTATGAAGTGAAAATATATGATGCTTTCTTTGTTAATATCTAGTCCTAAACAACCTGGAAATGTCATTGATGTGTACTTGTCTCTTTTAATTGAAGATTTGAAGTTGTTGTGAGATAATGGCATAGACGTATATTATGGATTTAGAGATGAATATTTCACGGTCAAGGCAATGTTGTAGGAACAATTAATGATTTTCCTGCATATGGAAATCTTTCTGGTTATAGCATAAAAGGTCAATGTGCATGTCTAATATGTGAAGAAAAAATAGATTACCTAAGATTAGAACATTGTCACAAGAATGTTTTCATGGGACATCATAGGTGGTTGGCAAGAAATCATCCTTTCAGAAAAATAAAAAAAGCTTTTAATGAAAGTTGTGAAGAATGATGATGTCCTTATTTGAAATGTGGAAAAGAAATCTTTAATGAGGTTAAGCATATTAGAACAACATTCAGAAAATCTTTTGCCAAACAAATTCCAATTGTAGGTTGGAATTCAGTTACCCTACTGGAAATTTTTATACGTAAAATACTTTGTTGATGTTATGCATATTGAAAAAAATGTTTGTAAAAGTGTGATTGGTACATTATTGAACATCGTAGAAAAAGAAAGATGACATCAATGCAAGACTTGACTTAATAAAGTTGGGAATACTATCCGATTTGGCTACAGTGAAGAAGGGGAAAACGAACGTTTTTACCGCCCACAGCATGTACCTGATAAGTGTATAAAATAAGTTATTTGAGATGATATCTTGAACACCTTTCATGTTTAAAAGTTAAATTATTTTGTTAAATTCCCTTCAAACTTGGAATTTTACAAATACATATATATTTTTACAAATGAAAGTAATTTTAGTGTTTTAATCTCTTTTTGATCCTTATTGTAGCTGAAATCACAAAAGAAACATCACTTAAGGTTGAAGAAAAGGAGCAAAAGCCAAAAGAGAAGTAATTGAAGCATGAAAGTTGCAAAAATAGTCACTTCTGGAGGTTTCTCACTGTAGCGAGAAACACTCGCTGCAGCGAGAATGTGCAGTGCGAAGAAGGGAGATCTGTTCGTCTCTCGCTGTAGCGAGGATATGTCGCTGTAGCAAGAGGCCTTCGTTTCGCTGTAGCAAGGATTCTAGCTGCAGCAACATACAAATAGAATGACCTAATTTTTTATCTTCATGTCTCGCTGTAGCGAGGATATATCGCTGTAGCGAGAGAAGCTCGACCAAACCAGTATAAAAGGCAACTTTTACATTCAAGTGGAAGAACACTGTTCCATATTCATTTTTCAGAGGTCCAGACGGCGCAAGGCAGCGAAGAAGAGTAGGAATACGCATTTTTTTTATGCTTTATTCCATTTATATCTCCATTTTTGTTGTTATGGTTGTCATGAGCAGCTAAACTTTCCTATGTGATTGAATGTAAATCTTCAAACCTAATGTATTTTCAGTAATCTATATAAATATAGCTGTTTCTTCTTCATTTCTAATGATTTGGTTATCTCAATCTCTTTTAATGGTTAAATTTAGTTATTTGATGGTTTCTAGAGTTCAGATCTGAGTTATATTTGAAAAAATATTGTTTAGATCTAAATTTGATTGAGATTACTCAATAACCGGTTGTTCTAGGAATAGATTTCAAGTTATTGATTGCATTTAAATCCTGATTTTAATGTTGGATAGTTTATTAATTGTTTGAGGAATCAACATTTGAGAAATTATCTTAGGAATGTATTTTCAAGGAATTAGAATATATGATTTTTGTATTTTGTATCAAGTTCATTGGAGATGATTGGTATATTTATCACTGGATTACTAGAATATAACGGGGGAGATAGATGAAATTCGATCCCAGTCTTTTAATCTGAATTTTACCACAATTTACATTAGTGCTTTACATTAAATCATCATTTAATATTTCATGAAAATCATTCATAAATTCTATTGTATATAAGCTCAATTAATTTATATCTTATTAATTAATACATTCGAATTGCTTCTTGAGGATGATAATCTGGTACTCTACCGGTTATTACTTGCAACAGAACCGGTACACTTGCCGTGTTTGAAGGAAAATATTCCAATAGTACCCTGTCTAGAAATGAGAAACGTGCTTTATGTGAGACTTTTTATTCAGTTAAGGTTTCAGAGGGATATTCATCAAACATTAAAAGTCTTGTATCATTGAAGGAGCTAAAGTTAAAAGGAGTGAAGTCTCATGATTGTCATATCCTAATGGAGAATTTAATTCCTATTGTTATACAGTCTATTCTACCCAAAAAGATTCACGTGGCAATCACAAATTTGTGTTTCTTTTTCAAAGCAATATGTAGCAAAGTGATTGATCCTTGGAGATTACCAACTTTGCAAAACCAAATAGTTGAAACTTTATGTGATATTAAAATATATTTTTTGCCGTTATTCTTTGATATCATGGTTCATTTAATCATTCACTTAATTGGAAGAGACAAAATTGTGTGGCCCTACATATATGCGATGGATGCATCCTGTTGAAAAATTTTGGCTAATTTTATGTAATCACAACTAGTATTCCAACATGTTTATTTTAATTATTTAACTAAATGCTCATTTAAAAATAATACCAACAAAAGCAAGTTAGATATGAGATGAAAATTTAGTACTTACAATTATAAAAATAAAAAAACGATTAATCCTTGAAAATGATGATTTGTAAAGTTTAATCAGTAAATATATTAATTTGCATATATTTTTGTCCTATTTGAAAATCCATTGGTCCCGAAAAGTTTTACTGTACAATTTAGTTTCCAGATTTATTAATTATGCAAAATTGAAGCTTTTAAAAAGAAATGCCACTATTATGTTACGAAAGAAAAACTGTTTTTTGCAAGACTGATCCTAATTATAATATTATGTTTCTCTAGCCTACAGCAGCGACACATCCGTCACTTTCAAGGAGAAAGACAAAAAATATAGGCAGCATTAGCAAGTTGATTGTCAGAAAAAACTTGGACTATACGAAAATTGTATTAGAGTTTGGAATAAAATTTCTTATCACTTTAACATGTTGCCTTCCACTTTCGAAGAAAGTGATCAAATATTTGAAAGATCTACGAGCAATGTGTATTTTCTTTGGCTTCCACCCGACATGCTTGGTTTATATAATCATTAATTTGACTTCTGGTGGTGATGTTCTTGTTTTTGGGTGAGGGTAACCAAATTTCCAAATCGCACATGTTGCTTCCGCTATTTAAGTCCATAGAGAAACATAAAAAGTGTGCTTATATGTTTGCACTCTATTATCCGACAACAACATTGTTATCTAATGTAAGAATCTTTCTCTCCTCGTTCCTCCGCCAAATGAAGCTCTTTTCTTTTTTCTTACCTTTATTTTGTCATATATACATTCATCTGCTGCTTCTCTTTACTTTAAACTTGTGGTTTGTCCCAAACAAAATTGTGGCCTTGACACTGGAGAGCCAGATTGATCATTCAGCATTGCTCAAATTCAAGGAATCAATACCCGATGACCCATATGGAATCTTGGCCTCGTGGAATAGTTCAACCCACTTCTGCAAATGGCAAGGAATCAGGTGCAACCCCATGCAAGAAAGAGTTATCAAGTTGAACTTACAAGGATGTAAGTTACATGGAGTCATATCTCCTTATGTGGGCAATCTCTCGTCCATGACAAAACTCAACCTTGGAAACAACAGCTTTTATGGTAACATTCCACAAGAATTGGGTCGTTTAGTACAACTGAAGGTACTTGTTCTCATCAATAACTCATTGGTTGGGGAATTTCCAACTAACTTGACAAGGTGCACTAGCCTCGTACGGTTAGATTTGGCAGGGAACAAATTGATTGGGAAAATACCAATCCATATTGGCTCTCTTGGAAAGCTTCATAATTTGTTCATGGAAAGAAACAATTTAACAGGCCGAATCCCACCATCTGTTGGGAATCTATCATCCATTGTTCAAATTTCGATGGCTTTTAATAACTTGGAGGGAACTCTTCCACAAGAAATATGCCACATGAAAAAATTGATGCTCATTTCAGTGGCTGTCAACAAACTACATGGTGCATTTCCTTCTTGTCTTTATAATATGTCATCTCTTCGTATAATTGCAGCTGCAAGGAATCAATTTAATGGCTCTTTCCCTCCTAACATGTTCATCAACCTCTTCAATCTCCAAGAATTTGCCATTGCTGGTAATCAATTTTCGGGTTCAATCCCAACCTCCATCATAAATGCAACTAACCTTCAAATGCTAGATATTGCTTCAAATCAATTCGCCGGTCAAGTTCCAAGTCTAGGGAAGCTGAAAGATCTATGGGCTGTAAGTTTGTCAGAAAACAATCTAGGTGACAATTCAACCAAGGATTTGGAGTTCTTAAAATCCTTGACAAACTGTAGGAAGTTGCAATTGTTATCTATATCCATCAATAATTTTGGAGGCCATTTGCCAATCTCATTGGGCAGTTTATCCACCGAACTCAGAGAACTATATCTGGGGGAAAATCTGTTGGTAGGAAAAATTCCTGCTGAGTTAGGAAATCTTACTAACTTATCTCTCTTGACCATGGAACTTAATTACTTTGAAGGGGTTATTCCAACCACTTTTGGGAAGTTTAAAAATATGCAAATGCTAGATTTATCCATAAACAAATTGTCAGGGGATATACCAACCTTCATAGGCAACTTGAGTCGGTTGTTTGCGTTGGATTTATCACAAAACTTATTTGAAGGAAATATTCCTCCAAGTATTGGAAATTGCCAAGTGTTACAATACTTAAATCTTTCAAACAACCATCTAAGAGGAGCTATTCCCTTGGAAGTTTTCAGTCTTTCCTCCTTAACAAACTTATTGGACTTGTCCAAAAACTCTTTGAGTGGTAGTCTACCAAAAGAAGTAGGAATACTGCGAAATATTGAAGAGCTAGATGTCTCTGAGAATCATCTGTCTGGTGACATTCCTACAGCCATTGGAGAATGCACAAGCTTAGAGTACCTTCATTTGCAAGGGAACTCTTTCCATGGTATCATACCATCCTCTTTAGCTTCGCTCAAAGGCCTTCAATATTTAGACTTATCACGAAATCAGTTGTCAGGTTCACTTCCTAATGCTCTACAGAATATTTCTGTTTTAGTATACTTGAATGTTTCTTTCAACTTGTTGGATGGTGAAGTTCCAATAGAAGGTGTCTTTCGAAATGCAAGTGGATTTTTGGTGACTGGAAATAGTAAGCTTTGTGGAGGTATTCCAAAGCTGCATCTACAATCATGTCCTGTCAAGGATAGAAAACATTCAGGGCACCACAATTCCAAGTTAGTAGTCATGATAGTTTGTGTGGTCATTTTCCTTTTAATGCTATCGTTTATTTTAACTATCTATTGGATTAGAAGGCCACACAAGAAACCATCATGTGATTCACCAACAATTGACCAGTTGGCTAAGGTTTCATACCAAGACCTACAACATGGAACCGACGGATTCTCGGCTAGAAACTTGATTGGATCAGGAAGTTTTGGCTCTGTGTACAAAGGAACTCTTTTGACAGAAGATAAAGTTGTTGCCATAAAAGTCTTAAACCTTCAAAAGAAGGGAGCTCACAAGACTTTCATTGCTGAATGTAATGCACTCAAGAATATTAGGCATCGAAATCTGGCTAAGATTTTGACATGTTGTTCAAGTATAGATCACAAAGGTGAAGAATTTAAAGCTCTTGTCTTTGAGTACATGGAAAATGGAAGCTTAGAACAATGGCTGCATCCTCAGACAGTAAGTGTGGAGCATCTAAGAACATTAAATTTTGATCAAAGACTAAATATCATTATTGATGTTGCTTCTGCATTACATTATCTTCATCATGAATGCGAGCAACCGATCATTCATTGTGATTTAAAGCCAAGCAATATCCTTCTTGATGAAGAATTGATTGCTCATGTGAGTGATTTTGGCATAGCAAGACTTATCTCAACCATTAATGGTACTTCACAAAAGCAAACTAGTACTATTGGAATAAGGGGTACTATTGGCTATGCTCCTCCTGGTATGTTTATTAGCACTTAAGTCGTTTAATGTTTCTTTGAATTCTCCTATCTTTTGGAATCAAATTGTTATTAATTAACTAGATATTGAGTATTGACAATCCTTGCTATATGTTTTAGAGTATGGAGTGGGTTATGAGGTGTCAACATATGGTGACATGTACAGCTTTGGGATTCTTATGTTGGAAATGCTTACTGGAAGAAGACCCACGGAAGAAATGTTTGAAGATGGTCGAAATCTTCATAACTTTGTTGAAATTTCATTTCCTAATAATCTTTTGCAGATTTTGGATCCACAACTTATTCCCCCAACTGAAGCAACAAGATTGGAAGGAAACAACAGGAATCTTAATCCACATTTTGAGAAGTGCTTAATTTCACTATTTAAGATTGGACTTGCTTGTTCTATGGAATCACCAAAAGAAAGAATGGATATGGTTGATGTCGCTAGGGACCTTAATCGAATCAGAAAAGCCTTTCTTGTTGGTAAGATAAATGGGGATCTACTTAATTCTCCACACACTACAGGACACAAAATGGTTATTGTTCTGAATAGTTGTTTTGTTTTAAAATAAAATAAAGTAATACTTTCACACTATTTTCAAATTATGATAGCAGTTCCATATATATGTAATTTATCCTTTTGAACTTTGTTTTATTTATGAATTATTTCACAAGTACATGAACTTTTCCTCTCAACATTAAAAAAACAGTAAAATTGAGTTTTTTACATGCCTAATTGCTTATGCCACCAGCTTGAATTGTTACTTATAGTTTGATTTTGTGTGATATTGCTATGTATTTCAAAATTCTAAAACTACAGATTTAATGGAATTGTTGTCGAATTTCAGATGTTGCACCGTGAAGATTTAAAGCTGAAGTAAAATGGCAGAGTGATTTTGGAAACAGGAGTATATGCAGTATAATGTACTACCAATAAATCTTCCATCCTGCATGTAATATATATCATATACTGATGGATTTATTGCTCTATCCAATAAATAAACTTATTTTACTTCCACAATTGCAATTAGCTGATTATACAAAAGATTGCAAACGCCAATCCATTTTATCCTTTTGATTAATGTCTCTCTTGTTTATTCCTTTTCTCCAACAAAATTCACTTAGGTTTTCAACCTTTATGAGTCACTCTTCTTTACTTTACAGTTAAACTGAACTAAAGTAAATTGTAAAATATCAATTCAATTTCTTCAATTTTAATATTACATTTAAATTATATCACATATTATTCTTATATTCAAATTTGAATTATTTTTTTATAAAACTTGACCATAAACACCATTACATTTTCGAACATACGAGAAAAAATTGGTTAAAACTATTCATCTTTTGATTCACATTAATTTGATCAATTTTTTTCCAATATAAACTAATTTAATGTCATCTGATTTTAAGGGTCCTTTGGACCGAGACTATAATTTAAACCACAGAAAACAAAATTTATCTGTTTTTATTTTTATTTTTTTATTCTCACCGTAATCATCATTTACAAATTGAGTCATTATATATATATATATTGTAAATTAAACTTCACATGAAATAATTTTGTTAAAGTTAAATAAAATTATTATAGATAGTAAAGGTCTCTTTAAAGTATTTAAGACCAAATTAAAAAAAACAAATCAAATTAAAATAATCTCACAAGGTGAAGAAGAATGGATTTAAACTTGGTGTTAACGATGGATTAAAAATTTCCAAACTTTCATGACTTTATATTTGACTTCTTCCACTGCATTAGTAATTATTAAACTGTGGAAATTGAGTCATGGTTTCTAAATATACTTTGCATGACTAATCACAGTATACTTCACCGAGGCAACTTTGGAGGGAGAAGACAAGGTCAGTCGTTGACTCCGTGTCAACGGTGGTCGATTGATGGATTGAGGTGGCTTTTTGTATCTTGTTAGATTAGAGAGGATCAATCATAAGGTTTAACAATTTTTTATATAAATACTTTTTTTTTATTTCATAGATTATCTTTAACTTTACTAAATAAATTTTTTTTAAACCTAATATTAATGTAAATGTAATTTGTCCCAGACTATGTAAAAGAAACAAGTAAGTTAATTAGGAATAAATTTTCATATAATCAATCACTTGGTTGAGAAAGTGATCAAATAATTGAAAAATGAGAAAGATGATTCAAAATGATATGATTTCTTGGTCTATACTTTATGAACAGATCAAATGATGACTTGAGTATAGTCATTATGGAAAGTCAAGATGGCATATAAACACCTTCTTAATGATATATTTGTTGAAGAAAAATCAAACACACAAAATTATCAAACCAAATCAAGTCCTTTTTTATTTCATCATGCCTATTCTTCTTTTCACTAAGAGTGTTTTTATATGTTTTCTTAACTAAGTGGGCTTTTACGAGATAAGTATGATTCCCTTCATTTCAAGCGATTTTTTTTTCATATCAAGCATTTATTTTTTTTAATTTGATATTATATTAAGTTTTAAGTTTTTATAATTTATTTTAAAATTAATCTTTTTAGTTAATTAATTTCCCTAGATAATGTTCATTCTGAGAGTAATTTAAAAAAATTTAAACAAAAGTATTATTAGGAGCTAATTCAATTTTTATCATGTCAAGTAGTTTTTTCTACATTGTGGATTTATTTTTTAAAATTAAATATTAATTTTAACTTTTAAAAAATTATAATTTACTTTAATTTAAAATTTACCTTTATTTAATTTTAATTATTATAATAAAATAATAATTATTAAATGTTATAATATTTACACTTTTTCAAATTGATTAAATTTAAATATATTAAAAATTATATTTTAATCTTCTTATAATTTAAAATACATGTGTAATGCACAAGAAGTACTAGTTAAAACTAAAATTTTAGATAAATAAATTTGTTATAATTTTGTAGATATATTATATTATAATTTAGTAATTTATTTGATTATAACTTGTGCATGAAACGAAACTGACCATTTTCTTACTAAAGGTGTGGGATAGAAATTGGGAAAGGGTAAAACGGCTTAAGGATTAAAATAATATTTTTTTTAAATTAATTACTGAAATAAAGTAAAAAAAATTATTCTTTGTCTGCGACAAATTTCTGTCACGTAGACAGTAATTTCGTATTTAATGCAGATGAAATTAATTTATTATTATTTTTACTTATTCAATTCATCTAAAATACGAACAAAATACCGCAAAGCTCGTCACGTGTACATAGTTTTGTACAACAAAGAGACGGAATCCATTAAATTCATCTTTAATAAAGATGAAATTGTGAGATGACACATGTCCAATTGTAATTGAATTCATCCTAATTCTAGACAAAACTGTAGGGATCTGGATTTTTCCATCTCAAACGGAGACGAAAGTGTTTTTACCCTCTAGTCATTTCATTGCGACTACACCAATTTGACGTATAATCCTATCTCTTGTGGATCCAAATCGATGTGAAAAGAGGCTGTATACTTGGAAGACATGGACATAAGGTTAGTTATAAATCTTGTATATTTTGTTAAATATTTTTATTATTAATAAATTTGAGATATTTTTTAATTACTTAAATAAATAGGGGTAGTTATATTTGTTATGTTAATAGATGTTTAATATTTAAAAAATAGATGTTATATTTATTATATATATGTGGAATATGTATAAAAAATATAAAATTTTTGTAATATAAAATGATGTGAAATGTAGTAGTATATTTGTGTGGTTTAATAATAACTTATTTTTATTATTTATTCAAATAAGTATAATTGTAATTGTAATTATTTATTGATATTTTATTTTTTTTAAATACAAAATGAATGAGATTATTATTATTGTATATTGGAATGAAAAAATTGTTGTTGGAAACGAAGATGTGACATTTGAAGGTAACAAAAAAATGATAAAGATAAGAAAATGGATATGTTTTATGAATTTGAAAAAAAAGATTCATGACAAGTTAAATCTTAGTAATAATCATTTGATATCTAGAATAATTTTTCGTTTTATGGTTGATTCAAGCGCTAAACAATACACTGCATTGGATATATGTGATGATGAAGATATTGATTGTATGATTAGTGCGTATCAATAACATACACTGCATTGGATATATGTGATGATGAAGATATTAATTGTATGATTAGTGCATATCAACAACAAATTATTACAACTGTTATTGAATTATTTGTGGATATTGCATTTGGTAAGAGTTCAAGAATTGGGTCAAATATGTTAGACTTAAGCTTATCAATATCACCGCATAATCTTATGAAAATGGAAAATATAAATGTTACAAAAGGTATAAATTATACTATAATTTTATTTTATTTTTAATTTTTAGTGACGACATATATTGAATAAGTGTATGTATTTTGAAGAATGTACATATGTAGTTATGAAGATGAAGTCAATAGTGATGATGATGATGATATTAATGAAGGACATATTTCGTTAGACAGCTCATCAGATACAAATGTAGATGGTGATTTTGATTCAAACTTAAATTTACAACAAGAAAATATTGGAGGTAATATTTATAAAGTATATTGATATCATATTTTTTTTTTAATGATGAATAATGTCTGTTTATATGTAGTTATAGGTGAAATACATTTTTGGAATATAAGTCCACATTACAATTATATTAATTGGGATCACTCAGACCAAGAAATTGAAGCAGAAGAAATTAGTGATGATATTTCATGGGTTATTGGAGATCCATGTGAATTTATTATTTGACTCTAAAGAGGAAGTTAAAAATGTCTTAGATTAGCATGAAAATACATCAGACTTATTTTGTTGTTGAGTCAAAACCAACAAAGTTATATGTGAAGTATTTAAACCATAACAATGGTTATCCATGAAGAATAAGAGCATCGCTGCTTAAAAATTTAAGTTAATAAAAAATAACAAGATGTGGGAGTAAACATACATGTCTTAATCTAATAATATCTCAAGACCATATCAAGTTAAATTTAAATTTGATTTATTTATATATTATTGGTAAGTTTTACATCAAATCTTATTTTGTGAAGCATTTTGACAATAAAGTGACTTACCTCTTTTGTTTTATTGTTACTTAGTCATGGTTAATCATTAAGCCGAGAAAAAGAGTGTAATTTTTGCGTATGATAAGGTTTCAGGTTTGAATTCTAATCATTCTTATGTCTCTCTATCTTTGCACCCTATGTGTGTACCTATCTACCCTTCAATTACCTCCTCTTCTCAACTATGCTTCTCTTTTTCTTTTTTTCCTTTTTCCTCAATCAAGTGGCATTATTTGATTAGACAGATGTTAGCAATACATTCTAATTGGTCAGTTTTAAAAATATCAAACCATTTCTGTCATGAATTAATCATTATTTTAAACATTACTTTAACCTTTTTAAAAATTAACTAATTATCTTAAATGTAATAAAAAGTATATTGTTTACATTTTTCTTTTAAATTTGCCACTTTGACCCATTCCAAAGTGCCTGTCCGTATCAGCTTGTAGGGTTAGCATTACGCGTAAAATCTTCAGAGACGATTGTGAAAAAAAGGATAAATGCCAAAAAG
Organism: Abrus precatorius; assembly: GCF_003935025.1. NCBI lineage: Eukaryota > Viridiplantae > Streptophyta > Magnoliopsida > Fabales > Fabaceae > Abrus > Abrus precatorius. The sequence goes on along the minus strand of NW_020874406.1, from coordinate 26,022,623 downwards.
TCAAAAACAGTAGTCATGGTGGAGAAGACTAGCATGCATTGACCATTGACCTTTACCAAAAGCAATAAATTAAAATTGATCAAAACTTTACTCACTAGAAAGCAAAAAGTCCAGAGATAAAATGAGAACTGCAAAGCCATAAAAGCCCACTTTTATTCCTTGAAGATAGAAGAAATCAAAATGTTATTTATCTTCAAATTAATTCATTTAATAGCTTAAATGTTATTATAAATTATTAAATTAATTTGACATGACAATATGATTCATGATTGTTTATAAAAAAAATTAAAACTACAAATCCTTGTTAGTATTACATTTATATAACCTTAAAACTAGACACCAGTCAAGTTGTTGAAAAATAGAAGGATATGCGACAAAATATAATAAAGGAGAATGGAACTATCTTTGAATCAAAATTGAAGGAAATTTGAAGATGAATTTTCCATACACTTATTTGGAGTAAAGAAAATTTTTTAAATTATAAACCTCTCTACCTAACTTTTATGATAAAAAAAATAGGATTGACAAAATAATATTTAAAGTCCAAGACTTAAGGTCTTTTAAGAAAAGTTCCTAAGCAAAAAATTAAAATTGACAAGAAAATATTTTAAGTTCATAAGACTGAAGATCTTTTAAGGAGTTTTTAAGGATTTTTAAATCTCTGACACTCAAAAACTACTCGAAAAATAGGACTAATAAGAAAATATTTTAAGTCCATAAAGACTAAAGGTCTTTCGATGAGTTTTGAAAGATTTTCAAGTCCTTAATACCCAAAAACTGCTCTAAAAATAGGATTAACAAGAAAATATTTTAAATCCACAAAGACTGAAGGTCTTTCAAGGAGTTTTTAAGAATTTTCAAGTCTCTGACATCGAAAAAACTGTTAAAAAAATAGGACTGACAAGAAAATATTCTAAGTCCACTAAGACTGAAGGTCTTTTGAGGAGTTTTTTAGGATTTTTAACTCCCTACACACCCAAAAACTGCTCAAAAAATAGGACTGATAAGAAAATATGCTAAGTCCACAAAGGTTGAAGGTCTTTTGAGAAGTTTTTAAGGATTTTCAACTCTGTGACACCCAACACTGCTCAAAAAATAGAATTGAAAAGAAAATATTTTAAGTTCACAAGACTAAATGTCTTTTTGTGGAGTTTTTTGAGAATTTTCAAGTTCTTAACACCCAGAATTGATAAAAAACAGAAATTGATGAGAAAATTATTTTAAGTCCACAAGACTGAATAAGCTCACAGATTTCTCCCAGAATTGGTCAAAAAGTAAAAATTAAGGGAGAAATTATTCTAAGTCCACAAAATTAAAACGACTTTCAAATTTCTCCCATAATTGGTCAAAAAATAGAAACTAAAAGAAAAATTATTCTAAGTCAACAAAAATAAACGAGCTCCTAGATGTCCCTCAAAATTGCTCAAAAGATAGAAAATCACAGGGAGAACATTCTAAGTCCACAAGAGACATGATAGGGCTAAAATGAGTAATATCAAAAGAAGTACCAAGCTCAAAACAGTCATTAACAGTTATTAGCGGTTACTATTAGTTGAAAGTTCAAGACACGAAAAAATCCATGGGCGATAGTAGCTATGAAAGAAGTCACAACCATCAGCACGATCATAAGCAGTTGTAGATAATGGGCAACAGAAGATAAAGACAAGCACGTATAGAAAGCAGTTAATGAGAAGTGCTCGCGAAAAGAGGAGATCGGGGTGGTTCATTTGCCTATAAATACTACAAAGTTTACATCACTGGGATGACTTTTTGCACCCCAAACACCGCTCCCAAACTCTTTGCATGCTAAAAATCTACAACTGCAGACACCAGTTATCAGAAGATGCAGTTGTTGATTGTTTGTTGCTGCTAGGAGTCATACGTTTACATTTTTGCACATTTACATTTTTGCATTTAGTTTCGAGTTCATTTTACGTTTTCTATTCTTGTAATTACGTTCATGATCAGTTGATAAGTCTGTAATTAGACCCTATTTTATAATCATATATTCATATTTGACCTTTATTTTATTTGGTGCTCACACTAATTTATATATTAATTATGTAGTTTGGTATAAAGATGTCGCAAGCATACTTTGGGTGTGTTTTGGGTCCAAATTGACAGAAGATTAGAGCTTCGCAACAGTCAGCACGCCCAGACCCTTTCAACAAGCACGAGGTGCTTCGAGCCCATGCACGGTCGTGCTTAAGGCCTTGCAGGACCGTGCTCATCTGCGAGAAGTCCAATTATCAAGAGTCTTTAGGGTTTTCAAACCCTATTAAAAGGAGATCTTAGGCATCGTAAAGGAGAACGTTTTTTTACATCTAGTCTTTGGCTTTCGGATACACCTCTCATCTCGTCTCTCTTGCACGGGATTCTTGGCACATACTTGGTGAGACTTGAAACTTTAAACGATTGTACTTAAAGATCGGGAACACATCTCATACTTTAGTTTGCTATTTTTTTTTATATGGCTTTGTTTATGATTGTTTTAGTTCTTTTCTTTAGCATGAGTAACTAATTCCATAGCTAGGGCTATGGGAACTATTATTCATGAATTTATGGAATTTTGATATTTGAATCTAAATTAGATTTCTATTTTGTGATTAGATTTTATCCTATTGCGCTTCTTTTTTAATCCTAATTAATTATATCATCAGGCAACCGTACCTCGGTTAATTAATAGATCTATAGGGTAAAACGAGACAAAGGATTAGATGGACCAAACCAATCTTTTTCTTCTAATCGTTATTAAATTAATAAGTTCATAGGTTCTTTAAGCTTTCTTAAATTGATATCTTGCATGATCATTAAGAATGTTAATTTAGAGAAAAGAATATTAATATTGCAAGACCATTGGATATTAATAGTATTTGTATGAATAATTAGTAATCACAAGGAAATCAGATTTAGAATTAAACAGAAAAATAACATAAAGGATTGGATGAGAAAACCTATATGCTCTAGGTTCCTCTCCGATAAGTTTAACCAAGACGTGCATTGTATTCTTTGCTCTTAGTTTATAATTAATTTTATAAATTCTTGTTTTAATTAATCTTATATCTTTGAAGATTAAACAATTGAATTAAGAAATTCTTAGTAATTGAAAAACAATCTTTGTGGAACGATATTTTGAAAACGTAATTTAAGAATCCTTTATTGTTTTTCGATGGGTACACTTGCCCTCTAATTCTGTAAATCTTTTACATTTAATTCAGTTTTACGCTATTACTGTTCACTATTCTTGTTTAATAATCTGTTTTACGATATTCATTTAATCACTTTAATCACAACACGCTTAAAAGAACTCAGAAAAAATCTAAACTCAATCCTCAAATTATTCTTAGATTTATTTATTTACAATTTATATTTTTTACTGTAAATAACAATAAATGTGAAACGTATATTAAGTCACATTTAACGACTTAGGATGTGAATCTTTGATTTAATATTTGCCTGTCACACAAGCTTATCCATATAAATTTTTAAACTGAATGCAGTTGTCTTAACTACTGAAAGAATGGATCATGTTTATAATAAAACTTGAGAGTAATGGAAGGAAAGAATGTGCTTGTTGTTTTCGTTTATCAAACCCAAAAAAGCATAAGAAACCCAGATCAAGTATCCTCTTCCTTCTCAACAAAATGAAGCCTTTTTTTCTATCCATGCCTGAATTCCATTATATGTGCCCTCACTTGCTTCTTCTCTTTACTTTGAAGGCATTTTGGCTTGGCTTTTGCCCAAACAAAGTTGTAGCCTCAGCATTAGGAAACCAAACCGATCATTTGGCTTTGCTTAAATTCAAGGAATCAATATCCAATGACCCATATGGAATCTTGGTCTCGTGGAATAGTTCAACCCATTTTTGCAACTGGCATGGAATCACGTGCAACCCCATGCATCAAAGAGTTGTAGAGTTGAACCTACGAGGATACAAGTTGCATGGATCCATATCTCCCTTCGTTGGAAATCTCTCTTTAATGACAATCCTCACCCTCAGAAACAACAGCTTCTATGGAGAAATCCCACAAGAATTGGGTCGTTTACAACAACTTCAAATACTTGTTCTTATGAATAACTCATTGACTGGGGAATTTCCCACAAACTTGACAAGGTGCTCACAGCTCAAAGTGTTAGACTTGGCAGGAAACAATCTAAATGGCACAATACCAATTGATATTGGCTCTCTTGGGAAGCTTCAAAAGTTGTACGTGGAAGAAAACAAATTAACAGGAAACATTGCGCCATCATTGGGGAACATTTCATCCCTTATTCGTCTATCAATGGGTTATAATAACTTGGAGGGACACATTCCACAAGAAATGTGCAACTTGAAAAATTTGATAGTAATACCAGTGCATGCCAATAAACTAAGTGGTCCATTTCCTTCTTGTCTTTATAATATGTCCTCTCTTACTTTAATTTCAGCTGCAGCTAATTCATTCAATGGCACTCTTCCACCTGATATGTTCCACACCCTTCCCAATCTCCAATTTTTTGCTGTTGGAGGTGATCGATTTTCAGGTTCAATCCCAACTTCCATCACAAATGCAACTTCCCTTCAACAACTTGATATTAGTGGAAATCTTTTCATGGGACGAGTTCCAAATCTAGGGAAGCTAGAAAATCTAACGCTTCTAAGTTTGTCTTCAAACAGTCTTGGTGACAATTCAACTAAAGATTTGGAGTTTTTGCATTCATTGGTAAACTGTAGTAAGTTGAATACGATTAGTATAAGCACCAATAATTTTGGAGGTTCTTTGCCAAAATCCATGGGCAATTTATCCATCCAACTCAGTTATTTATACCTTGGAGGCAACCAGATATCAGGAAGAATTCCTGCAGAATTAGGAAATCTAACTAGCTTATTTCTCTTGGGCATGGAAAATAACCACTTTGAAGGGAATATTCCAGCTACTTTTGGCAAGTTTCAAATTATGCAATGGTTAGATTTGGGAGGAAACAAGATTTCAGGAGAGGTACCAGCTTTCATAGGTAACCTCAGCCAATTGTTTCATTTAGGTTTAGCAGAAAATACGTTAGAAGGAAATATTCCTCCAAGCATCGGAAATTGTCAAAAGCTACAGTATCTTGGACTTTGGAAAAACAACCTTAGAGGAACCATACCCTTAGAGCTTTTCAATCTTTCATCTCTAACAAACTTGCTGGATTTGTCACAAAACTCATTTAGTGGAAGTATACCAGGTGAAATAGGAAGGCTAAAAAATGTTGATTTCATAGATCTTTCTAAGAATCATTTGTCTGGTACCATTCCTGGAACCTTGGGAGAATGCATAACCTTGGAGTACCTTTATTTGCAAGAAAATTCCTTACATGGAATCATACCATCCTCTTTGACTTTACTAAAAGGTCTTAAACATTTAGACCTATCACAAAACCAATTGTCTGGATCAATTCCTGAAGATCTACAAAATATTTCTTCTTTGGAATACTTTAATATTTCTTTTAATATGATGGAAGGCAAGGTACCAACAGAAGGTGTTTTTTGAAATGCTAGTGAGTTCATGGTGAGTGGAAATAATAAGCTTTGCGGAGGTATTTCTGGGCTGCATTTACCACCATGCCCTGCCGAAGGTAAGAAACATGCAAAACACCATCATTTCAAGTTAATAGTTGTGATAATTAGTGTGGTTGCTTTACTTCTCATACTGTCATTTATGCTTACTGTTTGTTGGATGAGGAAAAGAAATAAGAAACCCCGTTTTGATTCACCAACAATTGATCAGCTGGATAAGGTTTCATACCAAGTCCTACACAATGGAACCCATGGATTTTCTGTTGAATAAACTTAAATGTCGATTTTAATTGGTTTTAATTCAGCAGTTTTTTGTTAGAATAAAAGGTCAAGAGTTAGCAGTTATGTTTTTTGATAAATGGTTATAATGGGTTTTGATTGTAGTTTATGGCTATTAATAGAATTTAAGTTTTTTTTAATTTTATAAATAGATCATTGTATTATTTGACAAAAAGTGTGAGAAATATACAAACAATTTTTTCTCCCCTATCGATTTTCAATTCTACAATTTGGTATCAAGAGCCTATGGCGAGTGTGACCAATAATGTGCCACTGCCTCGACTAACGAAGGTGAACTATGAGAATTGGAGCATTCAAATGAAAGCTCTTCTTGGGTCTCAAGATGGTTGGGAGGTGGTAGAAGAAGGTTTCAAAGAACCGGAAACTACCACGGGATATTCGGCAGCCCAACACAAGGCGTTGAAAGAGACGCGATCGAAAGATAAGGCAGCTTTGTACTTGTTGTTTCGAGCTGTTGACGAGTCGGGCTTTGAGAAGATTGCGAATGCAACAACTTCAAAAGAAGCGTGGGACATTTTGGCGAATGTGTACAAAGGAGCTGACCGAGTTAAACAAGTCCGCCTTCAAACTCTTCGTGGTGAGTTGGAAAGCATGAAGATGAAAGAGTCAGAAGGGGTCTCTGACTACATCACGCGTGTTCAAACCGTGGTGAACCACCGAAACGGAGAAGTTTTAACTGATGTACGAGTTGTGGAGAAGATTTTGAGGTCGTTAACTGACAATTTTGAGAATGTCGTATGTGCTATAGAAGAGTCAAAAGACCTATCAATGCTCACGATCGACGAGCTCGCTGGTTCTCTCGAGGCACACGAACAACGTAAGAAGAAGAAGAAGGAGGAGATACTTGAACAAGCACTTCAAACCAAGGCGTCAATCAAAGATGAGAAGGCACTCTATTCTCAAAACATTCGAGGTAGAGGACGTGGTCGTGAAAGTCGAGGAAATGGTCGCAGTGGTAGAGGTCGCGGTCAAGAAGAATATTATGAGGAGAAAGAACATTCAAACCAGCAAAATTGGCGTGGAAGAGGACGTGGTCGTTGGAGAGGCGGTTGATCCAATTATTCCAACATCGAGTGCTACAAGTGTGGCAAATATGGTCACTATGCGAAGGACTGCAACTCCGATAAGTGTTATAATTGTGGAAAGGTGGGGCATTTTGCGAAAGAATGTCGGGTCGAGAAAAAGGTGGAAGAGACAACGAATTTAGTCACGGAAGATGTGGAAGCAAAAGAAGGTTTTCTCTTGATGGCACATAACGAAGTCAACACCAATAACAACACGGTGTGGTACCTTGACACGGGCGCAAGCAATCATATGTGCGGGCACAAGCACCTATTCAAAGAAGAACATGGTGCACGGGCTACCGGACATGGATTATGAGAACAAATTTTGTGAAGAATGTGTGCTCAGCAAGCATGCGAGAACTTTATTTCAAAAGAAGGCAGAATATCGTGCTAAGGAACCTCTCGAATTGATTCATACCGACATATGTGGACCAATCACTCCTGAATCTTTTAGCGGTAAGAGATATTTTATTTCTTTTATTGATGATTTCTCACGAAAAACTTGGGTTTATTTTCTGAAAGAAAAATCCGAGGCATTCGAGGTGTTCAAAAAGTTTAAAGTGGTGGTGGAAAAAGCAATCGGTAGACACATCAAATCGGTACGATCTGATAGAGGTGGCGAGTATACTTCAACAGCTTTCATGGAGTATTGTGAGGTGCAAGGCATAAGGCGATTTCTAACCGCACCATACTCTCCCCAACAAAACGGTGTGGCCGAGAGGAAGAACCGGACTGTTCTTGATATGGTTCAGTCAATGCTTAAAAGCAAGAAGATGCCGAAGGAATTTTGGGCAGAAGCCGTACAATGCGCTATCTATGTGCAAAATCGGTGTCCACATGCGAAGCTAGATGATCAAACACCACAAGAGGCATGGAGTGGACAAAAACCAACGGTTTCTCATCTCAAAGTATTTGGTAGTGTGGCCTATGCACACGTGCCGAATCAGCGAAGAACGAAGCTCGAAGACAAAAGTAAAAGGTATGTTTTTATTGGGTATGACAACAAAACAAAAGGATACAAGCTACTAGACCCAATAAGTAAGCAGGTTGTGGTGAGTCGTGATGTACAAGTTAATGAAGCAAATGAGTGGGATTGGAGTAACTCAATGGAGGTTATCAATGAAGATGGAGAATCATCAACCGCTATACCAACAATCACACCGACAAATCCTGAAACTACCAGTGATGAAGATGAACCGCAACAACCCAGAATGCGAAGTTTGCAAGATTTGTATGATTCGACAAATGAGGTACACATTGTATGTCTTTTGGCAGATTTCGAGAATATAAGCTTTGAAGAGGCGGTGCGAGACAAGAAATGGCAAACTGCCATGGACGAGGAGATTAGAGCAATTGGCCGCAACAACACATGGGAGTTAACGGAGTTACCGAAAGGAAGTCAGCCCATTGGTGTGAAGTGGGTGTTCAAGAGAAAAATGAATGCTCAAGGCGAGATAGAACGGTACAAGGCACGGCTTGTTGCAAAGGGATACAAGCAAAAGGAGGGAATTGACTATGATGAAGTATTTGCTCCTGTTACAAGAATGGAGACAATCCGATTGCTCATTTCACAAGCGGCTCAATTCAATTGGCCGATATTCCAAATGGATGTCAAGTCAGCATTCTTGAATGGAGTGCTTGAAGAAGAAATCTACATCGAACAACCACCCGGGTACATGAAAAGAGGAGAAGAGAAGAAGGTGCTGAAATTGAAGAAGGCACTTTACGGGTTGAAGCAAGCACCGCGGGCATGGAATTCTCGCATTGATACATACTTCAAGGAGAACGGGTTTGAACAATGTCCCTATGAACATGCCCTTTACGTGAAGAAGATTGGAGGTAATATGTTATTTGTTGCTCTTTATGTTGATGACCTCATTTTTATGGGGAACAATGGTAAAATGATACAAGAGTTTAAGAGCACAATGGCACGGGAATTCGAGATGACAGATTTGGGCTTGATGAAGTTTTTCCTTGGTCTGGAGGTAAGACAAGAAGAGACGGGGATTTTTGTGTCACAGGAAACATATGCAAAGGAGATTTTGAAAAAATACAAGATGACACATTGCAATCCTGTATCAACACCAATGGAACCGGGTGCAAAACTCTCTAAATTCGATGGAGGAGAAAGAGTTGATGCGAGCAAATATCGAAGTTTGGTGGGAAGTCTTCGCTATCTCACATGCACCAGACCAGACCTTTCGTTAAGTGTTGGCATTGTAAGTCGGTTCATGGAGGAGCCAGTTTATTCACATTGGAAGGCGTTGAAGCGAATTCTAAGGTATATCCAAGGAACGGTATCACTAGGGTTATTCTATTCGAAAGCGGAAGATTACAAGTTAATTGGGTACTCTGATAGTGATTGGTGCGGAGACTTAGACGATCGGAAAAGTACATCAGGGTATGTGTTCTTTATGAGTAACACAGCTTTTACTTGGCTTTCAAAGAAGCAACCAATCGTGACGCTCTCAACATGTGAAGCTGAATATGTGGCAGCATCTGGGTGTGTATGTCATGCAATATGGCTTAGAAATCTGTTGGACAAATTGGAGCAACAACAAATCGATGCGACTGTGATACGAGTTGACAATAAATCAGCAATTGAGTTGGCAAAGAATCCAGTGAATCATGAGAGAAGCAAACACATTGACATTCGCTTTCATTTCATTCGAGATCATGTGAAGGAAGGAAATGTAGAATTAGTGCACGTGGCAAGTCGAGATCAAGTCGCAGATATTTTCACGAAACCGCTACCAACGGTACTTTTTGATAATTGCAAGAAATTGATTGGCAGAAAGATGGCAGAAGCATTTAAGTTTACGAGGGAGTTTTGTTGAATAAACTTAAATGTCGGTTTTAATTGGTTTTAATTCAGCAGTTTTTTGTTAGAATAAAAGGTCAAGAGTTAGCAGTTATGTTTTTTGATAAATGGTTATAATGGGTTTTGATTGTAGTTTATGGCTATTAATAGAATTTAAGTTTTTTTTAATTTTATAAATAGATCATTGTATTATTTGACCAAAAAGTGTGAGAAATATACAAACAATTTTTTCTCCCCTATCGATTTTCAATTCTACATTTTCAACTACAAACTTGATAGGATCTGGAAGTTTTAGTTCTGTCTACAAAGGAATCATTGAGACAGAAGATAAAATTGTTGCCATAAAGGTCCTAAACCTTCAAAAGCAAGGAGCTCACAAGACTTTCATTGCAGAATGTAATGCATTAAAAAATATCAGACATCGGAATCTGGTTCAGATTTTAACTTGTTGTTCAAGTATAGATTACAAAGGTCAAGAATTTAAAGCTCTAGTTTTTGAGTACATGAAAAACGGGAGCTTAGAACAATGGCTGCATCCTCAGACAGTAAGTGTGGAGCATCTAAGAACATTAAATTTTGATCAAAGACTAAATATCATTATTGATGTTGCTTCTGCATTACATTATCTTCATCATGAATGTGAGCAGCCGATCGTTCATTGTGATTTAAAGCCAAGCAACGTCCTTCTTGATGATGAATTGATTGCTCATGTGAGTGATTTTGGCATAGCAAGACTTCTCTCAACCATTAATGGTACCTCTCATGAGGAAACTAGTACTATTGGAATAAAGGGAACCGTTGGATATGCTACTCCAGGTATTTTTGGAATTTTTTTAATCATTTGTTCTTTTTTTGAATTCTACAATATTGTTGAAAACTAGAGATTTATTAACGACAATTTTTGGTAAATATTTTTAGAGTATGGAGTTGGTTATGAGGTGTCTATATTTGGTGACATATATAGCTATGGGATTCTTGTGTTGGAAATGCTTACCGGAAGAAGACCCACAGATGAAATGTTTGAAGGTGGACAAAATCTTCATAACTTCGTTAAAATTTCATTTCCTGATAATCTTTTACAAATTTTAGACCCACCTCTTGTACCAAGCTTAGAAGGAGTAGATATAGAAGAAAGAATCAGAAAGAATTTCACTTCAATTGTTGAAAAATGCTTAATTCCACTATTTAGGATTGGACTTGCTTGTTCAGTGGAATCACCAAAAGAAAGAATGAATATGGTAGATGTAAAAAGGGGTCTTGACAGAATCAGAAAGGCCTTTTTGGGTGGTAAGCTAATTGAATTCTATGCTGAATTATAACTATTGAACAACTAATGTTGCCACTTTATCACTGCTTCCTCTGCCCAATTTTACTAGCAGTCCTTTTTATAAATATACTCTTCTGTCATTTGAATTTTAGCGTTTGTCAGAATTATTTCACTATATCATGATGAAATTTTCCTTTTCAAAGTTAATAATACAGTGAAATTGTGATTTCTAGATGCTATATATGGCATTTCCCATCGCTTCGGTTCTTGTTACAGTTTTATTTCATGCCATCTTGCTATGTATTTCAAAATTCCTAAACTAGAAAGTTAACATGTTTCTTCTTGAATTTTAGGTGCTAATGCTTGAAGATTTAAAGCTGCAATCAAATGCCACGGCCATTTCGAAAATAGATGTGTATGATGCATCGATCATCGTCCACGTAACATGTAACATTCATAAAATAATAATAATCTCTTGGTTTCTTTTTACGATTTTTTTTATGAGGTTAAGTCTCCCATTAAATATAAAAAATTTAAATAATACAAGTAACATAAATTCATTAGTAACCTTTAAGTATAATTTACTTCTCTTTCTTTAAATTTAAGAATACAAAAATAGTTATTTTATTTTATTTTTGTTAATATCACCTGTTATAATTTAAAAAAATTAATAATACATGTCAAAGATTATTAATTCAATTCAATATATACCAAGTTAAGTGACACTAGTTTGTGACCCAAAGTCGAAAACATTAAGGTGATAGAATCTTATTTTAAAAGAATTAACAATGTATATTAAAGAATCATTAATTTAATCCAATAAATATTATGTTAAGTGACGCTAGCTTATGATCGTACATCCAAAGTTCAATATATGAGTTGCACATTGTAAAATAAATAACAATCTTCTTTTAGATAAATTTATAGATTTATAAACCAATTCTTAGCTTTTATAATATACATTTTTTAATTAAATTAATAAAAATTAAAATTGAAAGTCTTAAAAAATTAGAAACAAATTTATTTTTAATTTAATATTTTTTTGTCATTTTTAAAAGGTAAAATATAAAAATAAATAAATTCTTCGTCTTGAAAGTAATAAACAGGGACTTGTAGTTCCATATTTTTATTTCCCATATCACTTATGATTTTATTTGTTGTAATGTCAATATTTGCATTTTTCAATGCAAAACACACGTTTCAATAACTCAAAATTATGTACATACTTCAATCATATTCAATAACTCAAATTAAATATCAAAATTTATTCTACTTAACTTTATACTAAGCGGACAATAAAATCCATATTCCCGCGACAGTTTATTTACTCTTGTTGGACTTTTGGGGGTCCGTAAACTTGTCTTTAATGGTAAGTTGGGAATAGCAGGGGACTTTCGAGAAACAGAGACAGTAAATTCATTAATGTAGAAAACAATAAAGACTCCCATTCAAAATATTCAAAGTAACAAGCACAAAACTAGGGAGAATTAGGAGAAAGGGAGAGATGGTTTTTTTCAGATTGCAAGAGTGAAATCTACACTTGAAAAGCTTTTGTCCCCTAATCCTACCACTTAACCTATAAGAGGGGACAGACATGTACCTACCAAGACATCATAATCAAACACGTTTATGCCACATAAAATAGGCTTAATGCCCGACATTATTTTCCATAAACCATATTTTATCACAATGTGTTTAAATGGAGCTTTAGAAACATCATTCAGTTTTGGCAAAAAAATTCAATGAAAGTTCAACTGCTCAAGTGAGAAATGCCATCGCTGATCATGATCAGTCTGATTATTTTCGTTTCATTCTTTTTTTATGAAAGATTCTGCCTGTGTGGATTAAACTAAAAATTACAAAGATAGATTCCACTTGACTATTATCCCTTCAAAAACTTGTCAAACATTGAAGTTCAAGTTAATTACGAATTGGGGATTTTCTAAACTTTAGTACGATATAATATTTCATATAACCATTACCTATCTCCAGGATTATGTGTACAATTAGCTATAATTAAAACCAACCAAAATTTATGGAAGGCAAACTTATCAGTTTGCTTCTATTCTTACTGAGCAATGCCATGCAATAATAACAATAACATTTACAAACTCAGCCACACAAAAGCCACTATGGAGAATTTTGAGGAGACAAGCTTGTACAAGCCTCCCTATTAATGCACCAGACACGACTTCGGTTTGGTGTAGCTATATTACAGAGCTGGGATTTGGCATCAACAGATGAAAGTTCCAAATCACAAGTACTGTCACTGCTAGAATCACAACATTGTCCGTCCGCCTTGTTCATCTTATCTAGTAATGATTGCCTGATATGTGAACCAACAACCCAAGTTTCAGAGAGATTTATCCAAGGAGAGCAACTCGTCACTGCAGGAGAATTAGGATTGCTTAAACAATCCTCCTGCAATATATCTCCTACTCTAGACAGTATGCTGAAGGCTAAATTTCCAAGAACTCTGGAATATGCTTCCAAAATGGAATGTCCAATATCCTACAGAAACAGAAAGAATTAGTCTGTCCTCTCCAGTCACAATAATTAATGAAATGCATTACTATAGAACTCACCTTGCCATATTGAACTTTAGCAGCATCCAGAAATGTTTGAGGAAGGTTTGGGTACCTGATTTTAAGCAGCTGTAAAAGTGTTTCTGCACGATCCAATAATAACTCCATTTTATCAACCTCTGACATAGGATCCTTCACAAAAGACGACCATGAGGTTCGAACTGGTGATTTGCTACTAAATTGTTCTGCAATTCTCACTTTCAATGAGAATATAGCAGCTTCCAGTCTATTAACAGTCTCAAGGGCACTATGTTCAGATTTCAAATTTAGAGATTTAAGCATCTCTTCTCCAGATCTTGATTCTGCTGTCAAAACCTTATGCAGTTCCTGTCCAAGGTTTGCCTTTCCAGACTGCGACATAGAAATGGATTTAGAAATGATGCAATGAAGATCACAATTTAATTCATCATAATATACCCTTTGCTTATGATTGCTTTAAAGTTCTCAAGCTGAGAATAAAAACTTCCTTACAGTTATGATATCCGACGATGAAATTTCCTTGTTCAAGAATTTAAGCAGATTTAGGATTATTTTTTTAAATATGGTATTTAGAAATTATATATACAAAAATATGGTATTTTTTAAAAAATTACAAAAATATGGTGTTTAAAAATCACTATTGGCATTTTTTATGTAGGTCCAAAAATTCAGAGATGAAAAATCAAAAAAGTGATGGAAACTCAAATCGCCAATGGCGAGTTTTAAAAAAAAATAATAATAATTAAAAGTTGTCATTGGTAATTTTTGGAAAAGGGTGGTCAGGCGATTTTTGAAAAAAAGACCATATTTCTGTAATTTTACCAAAATTGCCATGTTTTGTTAATTTTGAAAAAAAAAAAACCATAATAAAAAAAAAAGAGCCGCAGATTTAAGTATTTTAAATGCCTTGTTTAACAATTTTGGGATCAGGATAAAATGTATAGAGTTTCAATTCAATTCGGATTGAAGTTATTCAACAGTACAAGATTATCACCTTCGCAAGTGCATCTTTAATAATTGCTGGCACTGGCATTTCAAGCAACACACTTTCATTGATAGATTTGGCAGCCTTGAATACTTGACGTAACACCCTTCCCTGATGAAGAAGCCTTTTTCTTTCAGTATCAGAAAGCCCACTTTTTGGTACTTGGGGTGATGGAAGCCACCATCTTTTACTATGCCATGCATTTGTGTTCCTCCCTTCTGCCCTGCTTCCTCCCTCCGCATACCAAAACTCCGTATTAACCATTGAATCTAGTGCCTCCTGTCAACAAAAAAGATGTAATAGTATAGCAAGTTAGTTGAAAGAAAGTTCAAGAACTTTTATGAGAATGAAGGGATGGTAATGACATACAATAAGCATAGAGTCCAACTTCTGAAGTGCTGGAACATTCATGTGGATGTCTGCACGAGCTTTTGGGGTCATTATCTGTTGGAAGAATATGACTCTTATTTATTCCAATGTGATATATAAAATAGTCCACTTTTTCCAACCTTATAGCTCAAATGAAAGATACCTCAAAGATCCCACCATTGGCACTGCTTTGCTTAGCAGGAACTAGCTCAACCATATAGTTAGTAGGAGACAGTAACCAGTCCATTTCTCTCCGCCATTTGCTCTTCCTCTCTTCAGACAGGGGTTCCAATTTCCACAGCTCACCAAATACCGTGACTGCATATGATCCATTAAGGACTTAGATTGGCTTAGAAAATAAAACCAGAAGAAAAAGAGAAATAATAAGAAACAGCCAAATACTCTTGCGAGTGAAATTCTATGATTGTACATAAGGTTCAAAAGAGTAACATAAAGCTTTATAAGCCATGCCTTTTTTTTTATTTGATAATTAAACTTTCATCAGTTGCATGTAATTGTCATAAAGTAACTAAAGCAAGATAGTAAAAATGAAGTCAGAGCAGACCTGATAGGTTTGTGATGGCATTAGACAGTGCCAAAGCTGTGCTGAGGCCCTTAGTTCCTCCCGTAACATCTTCACCTAACAATAGCTTCGAAAATTTTTCCTTCATGTCTTCAACATCTGACTGTTGGAGAACATAAGGCTTCTCTTTAACATAAAAATGTTGAGGACTTTCTGAGAGTTCCCATTCTTCCACTCCTTTATCATCCCTTTTCATTGTCAAGCATTTTGAAGAGAATGATCCAAAAGCATCTTTGCTGGAGGAACAACTAGAGTCATCATCATCAAATGAATCGGTTATACATTCCTCTCCTCTACTAGTTCTGCTTTCATCTTCGTAAGACTGATTATTTAGCATGCAACCCTCAAGGCCATTATATGTCATAATCCCTGAAACATTCCATTATAAATTCATAAGAATTACGATTTCAAAAGGTGTCATGCTTAAATTCAACAACATTACATATAACCAAATAACAAAAATAAATAAATAAATGAAACCTTGATGTCGTTTTCAAAATAATGAAAGAATATATTCTCTCTGCTGTTGGACAAACCACCAATGCAGGCATACATCCAAAAATGGCAAATGAATATACATGTTTGCAATTAAACCCTAATTAAAAAAGTCACTAGGGTACATAATTTCTATTACTATATAATGTTGAAGTAAAAGCACAAATGTTTTCCTAATTATCCGATATAAACATACATCTACAAACTACATCAGAAACAGAAATCTAAATTATTTGCATTGTTGTTAGCAAGTAGCTCAAGATCTCCGTGTAAAAAACAAATGGTTAAGAATTAATAGTATCACGAAGAATGAATAATTGAGATTCTATCGTATCTCGGTCACGGATACCTTTAACATCCTAGTAGATATAAATTTCCTAAGCCCTCCTCTCAAGGTCAAGTATCTCTGCATCATAACATTTTAATTTGACCCATTCCAAGATTGACCATCTAGAATGTATGTTATTCTGCCAAAATTCATATATTCCTTTAAGCCTTCATCATATTTAATGCACAATACAAGCTGACTATCGATAAGTGTTGATTTTTTTCGGACTTTACGCACTACATTGTTATCCTAATAAAATCTTCAAAAAGGCATGGTAGATCTCGCACCAACAACGCGATAACATTGACACCTATTAGGTTCGCAATTCAGAGATGGGCATTGCCATCGTCACATGCAAGTGTCATCAGCGATCCTTCTTTATTATATAAATACACCATGCAACTTGTGAATTGAGAATAAAATAATAACGTATAAACCCTACAATAAGATTACGGACACAAGTTTATATTCGGATAGATAAATTACCAGAATAAAAAAAAATTTAACTTAATTCAATTACTCCAATAAATTTCATAATTAAATTTATGACACATTAACTTGTATACGCAAATATAAACTTAGCCGAACCCAGAGTGATTATATGTGTACTTTCGTTAATAAGGGAACACAAACACAAGAAATGTTCACCAATATCAGCCAAGAGGGAGGGGGGGGTAAAGACACAGCACAAAAAAGCTTCTGGGGCTATGAGCTATGATGAGATAGAACATGAACAGCATCGAAGAAAAGTTGAGAACAAAAAATGCCTGAAATAGAAGAGAAACCCCACAAAAGAATCCCATCGTAAGAAAAAGATTTTAAATTTGGAAGAGAAAAATAGAGGAATGAATGAATGGTGCATTCCCCACTCCGCACCCATTTACTCAAGTTTGTCAGTATCTATGAGCAGGAATGGCACAGGTAATAGCTACGACTAATAACAACACTCGCGGGGTCCACACCCACATGTCGGTCATTGGTCATTGGTCATTGGTCATCGGTCAAAGGACTTCATGTTCAGATTTAATACATATGACTCAGAAACATAACCTCAAAAACTCGTGTGATCGTATCAAACGCCAATTCTACATCGTCCTACTTGCCAAAACTATAACAACAAGACCCACGTCACATTCAAAATAATGCAACAAAGCAAACGGTTAAAACTGTGGGATTCCACCATTTGTGTTTACAAAAGAACTGACGGAGAAAACTCAATGTAGGTCCCCTTTTTTTCTCAAGATTATATCTGTTCGTCTTATTTAGAATCAATTGTAAATAATTGATGCCCGAAATTCAAATGGAGCTAGTGAATATTACTGTTTATCGTTTAGCTTGTAATATCTGTAAGAACGTGCCAATAATTGATCAGCATACAAATTTTGAAAATGTGCAAGTGCTTTCCGTTGGTCCACAGGACCACACCGACCAGAGAATAATAACCACCAACTCTGAAAATGGCAACTATTTCTGTTCAGGGTTGAAATGAAGCATAAAACATGATATGGAATTTCTCTGTTAGTCATATAAATGAGTTCTCTTCGTTCATAAAAATAGACATGTAAATTTATTAACTGTATAATGGGTTCTAAGCTTTTGCGTCAATTTTTACAATATTAGCATCTACATAGATTTTTGTTTTTCCGTTATATCATTACGAGATTATTGTTGTAGAGTAGTCTTTCACACAGTTTTAATTCATTTTTTGAAACAAGAAATTCGAACTGAAAAAATACAAATAAAAATAAAAGTTGAGGCTGGTTAAACTTGATTGTACTACTAACGAATATTTTCTTAAGTAGTAGTGCCCTATCATTTTCGTTAGTTTTTCTTTTTCTTTTTCTGGACGGGACTGCTATGTTTATTGAATAGCCAAGTTCATGCAGTTGGTATGTTGTAGCAGCAAAATAGTAAGTTTGTTAAGATGGCTATTTAATATTTATGACTTATGAGTCTCGTGCAAGAATAAATGTACCCTTGAATGAAGGGATTGTTGAATATTCAATCAAGTAATAGAGTGCAGTATCACTAGTAAATGAAGTCATTATTATTACTAAAGTAGGTATATATTTCGAATTCAAATCTAGCTCTTACTATTGTCGAGACACTAGCAAAAATAAATAACATTATATTTTTCAAAGTATGCATGCCAAGTTGCTTATTTGAAATATTTAAATCTGATTGATGGTATGAAGCTTTTAAATCTGAGCAAACCCTTGATTTTGGGTGAGATTTTTTTTTAAAAAAATGTAAAGTTATGCTTAAAGACCCTACAGCAAAAATTAATTTGGAGTCTAGTTAGTAGTTAGGTTATATTATGAAAACATTGTGATGGTAAAAAGCATAAAGAAACTATTTTAAAATTTTATATTTTTTATTTATCATAAATATTAGGTACATGATTGTAGAGTTGATTTTTAATTTGCTAAAGTTAAATTTTACAGTTTTAATTATAAAAAAAATTCACTCAGTCCTACCACAAAATTATTTCTTTCAGGGAAAATCCAATCCTACCAGTTGAAATTAATTCCAAGATTTTTACACATACGCTCTTTTGTTTTTTCTGGCTAAACCACTTTTTTTGTAATCTTAGCAAAAAGTGATCAAAGACATGATTCTTAATTTCATAATTTTGTTTAGTGATTCAATTATCTTGTTTAGAAAAATTATTTTTTAAACAAGCAAACTTCAAAATAATCACAGTAAATATCCTGTTGTTGGTATTTACTTTCAAAACTCATCTTTAAAAGGCTATTACTCTGTAACCAAAGACCGGTTAATTGATTTGTTGTAATGAGATTAGATTAATAGTAAAAATAATAGTAGTACACAATAATAATAATAATAATAAGAGTTTGATAGTATGAACTTACTCTCTTGATCATCAAAATCGATGCTAATTTTCCTTTCCCTGGAGCAGCAAGCTAGTCTTTTTCTCATCATCAACATCTCCTTCACTTTCTTGTCGCTCCACTGCACTGTCAGGGTTTGAGCGAAAGGTCACTGACTCACTGCTGCTTCAATAACTCCTACTCTGACCCCTTCACCAACAATGTCCCTAAATCATTCATTACTCTTAACCATTTTCAACATTTATATTATACTCTTTATAAAATTTTTAGATTAATGCATACCACACCAGGGGCCACAATGCCACACCATTTCTATGCATTAAATTTCACGTTCCAAGTCACGCTTTAAATAACTTGCACTATATCCACAATTTCAAAATGAGGTTACTGGCCATAATGCACTCTGTCACACCCATATAAAATACGGATTTTATATATTACGAGGTAAGTATATATCCACGTTGAGCATAATAAATTAATCATAATTAATTATAAAATAATCATAGGTAGAGGGGATGAAAAGGTGTTACTTATGGCAACTTTATGAAACGATGGTCAAAAAGTCAGAAAGGGTGGTGCGAACAGTAAACACACTCTGAGTCCCTGATTTAGCATAAAGATTTGTTTTTCAAAATGCATTTTAAACGGAAAGTGAGGATTGAGGAAGATCCAATGAAAAGAAGAAAGGTGAGTTTTGTGATTCAAAAAGAAAAATGAAGGGAAAATATTAATTTTCAGTTAAAATGGAAACAAATTCTAAGACTGAAAACGGTTTGACGAGAAAAGAGAAGATAACGAACGTACCTGGGACAACAACGTTGTTTGGTGGATTGTGGAATGACGATGGCAAACATAACCTCACCGTAGAGGAAGTTAGAGCTAAGAAGAAGAACGAGGTTGCAGAGAGGAGAGAAGAAAGAAGAATGTAGCAATGTTAACAAGCGCGTGTATTTATTCAACAACTGAGAGAGAGAGAGAGAGAGAGAGAGAGAGAGAGAAGAAAGTGGATTTGGGAATGGAGAGGAATGAAGGCTCCTCTACAGTAAATGAATACAGGCCGTTGAATGCAGAGTGGGTCCCTCTTCCCTTTCTACGGTTCAGATTAAGGATCATCAATATAATATGTTGGAAAGAAGTGGGGTTTATTCATAGCGCCCTGTCACCATCCTTAACTTCTGCATAATTTTTTTAACCAAGCTCTTTCCATTTCAATTTTCAAAGTAAAATTAGTTAATTCAAAGCTTATTTACCATTGAAGCTAATAGGGAAGAGAGATAATCATGTTGCTTAGAAAATGAAAAATGAAAATTTGAAGGTCGATTTGTGAGATTATTATTCATACTTATGGGCCAAACTCATGATATTTATATACCTACCTCTTCAAAGCAATGACATGTTTGACATTGGAAACTTCCCACAATCATGCATCTTCAAAATTATCCCACATCTAATTTATTGATTCGGAAACAATCAGGTATGTACAAGCATCTTTCTTTACGTACCAAAGGACAGGCAGTAAAAGGAATTCTACACATCCATAGACACATAAATTATAAAATTTTCTTACCACGGAATAAGATAATCAACCATGCACAAACGTCTCCAATTTTCTAAACATACAAAGGGACAAACTGTCAATGGAAATAACTTGATAAACTACTGGTACAATATTTTTTTAAGATAAATATGCAATTTTTTCTCCAAAATATAGCATTCATGTCGATATGATTTCTAAAAGATTGCATTGTATTTAAAATTTGTCTTACTCGGGATAAATTAACCCTTCTTAAGGCTGGGCAGCGTTCAGGTATGAGTGGATTTGGGTTAAAAACATGAAACTGAAATAATATAATTTTTTAATAATTTTAACTGCTTTTATCGAAAAATTCACGTCAATTAATCGGGTGGTGGGTGACGAATATATCAGGTTAAACATATTATGTTAAGTGAGTGATTGACTTCGTGGAATATTTATTTCTGTAAAGTTAAATGATGCAATGGCTCCACTATCTTATATGGTATTAGAGTCTTTATATAAATTCTTTTGTTGAACTCAAAAAGTTTTTTAAAGCTTCAGTTGTGTATTATTATTGGAAGATCAGGTGAACAGATCTAGAGCTTGTTCGCTTTGATCTGTTCGAAGCTTGTTCATTTTAATCTTCTATGACATTTGCATAACATTGTCCCAGATGTTTAATTAGATTATAGAAAGATAAAACAAAAAGAAAAAGAATTAATCAACCAAGTTTAGTTATCTATAAATCACTCATATTTATCTAATTCCAACCAAATAAATCTCTATAGGACCAAATTTATGATTTTATTCTATCAAAGTTTAAAATAAATCGGTTAATTTTGTAAAAAAAAATTTGGTTTAAACGGGTCTATGCTCACACCTAACCCTTCCAATATGAAGTTGACTAAATTTTAGACAAAATTACCATAAAATTTATATTTAATTCTTTTTAACTTCCATATTTGAATATGCTAAATTGTGTCAGTCACTAATGATTATTATTATTTGCATTAAATAATTTATAGAATGTATTAATAAATAATAATCATCACTTCTTATTCTCGGAAGTTCACGTGTCTAATACAAGTTATTGACTTACTTAGGCTTAACTCAATCTAAAATTCAACAAGCAAACTAGACTCACGTGTAAGAAACATAACTAGACGTTATGAAATGAAAAAAACACATTAGTTATTTGGAGAGAAATTAAAACTAATAATGTTGCCTCGATAAGAACACTCTCAACGAATGTGAATTATGAACAGTTAAAAAAAGGTTGAGAATTCAAACTTAACAGATGTAGCTATAGTATATCTATATGCCTATCCTCTTACTTTCTCTTAATTCCTTTCCCCAATTTCAGGGCCAAGAAAAGCGCCGGTAGCATGGGTTCATGTCTCTTAATTAAATTTGTCCTTATTCTCGTGTATCCATGGAAACTGCCACTCTTCAATCACCCAATCAGATACCCAAAATTCAGAATGGGTGATGCCATCCTTATCATCACTATATGATTTATTTATACAATACTTATCAAGATAAAAGAAAATTGGTAAATAGAAATGCAGCAATTATAAGCAAGGACCACGCAGTGGAAACCAGAAAGACATGCATCATTCATTCTATTGCGTGCAGCTGTTAAGAATATGGAGATGGATTTTAGCGCGGCTGCATCTAATTTGTCTCCTTTTGAAACTCGCATTGCCTTTCTATCAGCACACTCTCCTTTAGCTAGGAAACAAAAAGCTTAAGAAGCTACCCTACTGTGCATATATAATTGGCAGCCCCACCTAGAGAGCACTACGTTTTGTACCCATTCATTTTCCTGTGCTACTCTTGTGTTCGGGATAACACCCATACAAGAACATGGGGATTAATGTTATGCTTCCACTTCTTGGATTTTTATGTTTCAAGGGAATCAAATATCCAACACCAGTTAATTGTTCCCCCCAGATACATAGTAGAAACGGCCCTTTATTTTATGTGTTATTAAATTAAAACTTTTCCCTTTAACCATCTCAAGATAACTTCCTCAAAATTAAGGGATGGAAAGTTTGAAATGTTTAAACGAAACTATATAGCATTAGGGGTGTAATTTTTACCTCGATTAGCTTCTAAACAGTAAACATTATGCTGAGTTTTTTAAGATTAGATTAGCACACCTACCCCCATTTTTTACGACTTGACAAAACAAGGTAGGTTTCTTCAAATTTGGATTATCTGGGGTGGAAATTCTATTGCACCAAGTCCAATAATAACCTTAATAATCTATTGTGCATTTATTATCTTTTAAAATTAAAAAATTTAACTATTTTAATTATCAAATTCTCTCTGAGTGATAATGTCACTAGAGGATTTTTATTTTTTTTTCTTTTTTATGTTACTTCCCATTGCCACTACTTTTAAGTATAAATAAAAATCTTAAAATTGTATAATTGTTGAGATTTGTTAAAGAAGGTAAAATAGGTAAGATCTGTCCAGTGAACCCACCTGTTCCATCATTCTTTTACTCCTTGGTTACATATGGATTATGTTAGGGTGTGTTAAATCATCAGATTAAATTACTTATTTATTAATTTTAAATTCTTTCAAAATTTTTAATGCAGACATAATTCTTTTTTATTTTCAATTTGTACTCTTATTTAAACCTCGTATATCATATTAACTTTTTTCTTTAAAAAATATGTTTTAGTATTATTATTAATTAAGTTGGTTAGCATGTTAACCTACCATACAATGCGGTGGTTTAACCTTGCTAACCTATTATAAAAAAAATTATCTTCCGTTTCTTGACAAATAGGTGCTGGGCACAGTAAAATGAGCTAACCTATTTTGTAATCTCTTAATTTGTTATCCTCTACCACTGTTATGCGACACTGCCTCTAGCCATCACATTAGCCCTATTTTCCATTATTTTGTAACTCCAAAAGGATGCATTTTGTCATGCCTAATTCTTGTATCATTTTAACTCCATTTCATATTGTATATGTGCCTCGATCCCTTTATTTATTTAAAAGAAGATGGATTTTGATATTTTCATTATCTTTCAGAAAATGGAAGCTAAATAGCTTTAAGGATAATAATGAAAATCCAAGAATCTTAATTGTTAGTGCAGCAACAATTAGGAAGTCAAAGAACAAGCACTTGGATTCATATCTAGAAAGGAAGAGTAACATGATTGTGCAAGAGAATGACAATCCTAATAACTAAGTTTTTTATCTTGTGAATTAAAATAAAAATTATATATATATATATAACTAAAATATAAAGAAAATAAATGTATTCTAACATTAATATAAAGTACATCATAGCGCAATCTGAAGTGGGATCTTTTTATCTTAATTTTATTGCCACGAAGTGAAAAATCTTTGAACACTTGCAGATGCTAATATTTTATTTGCTCATTGACACAAATCGATCTGCCTAACTTTGAATTTGGCTTGCTTAGTGAAAAAGAATTCATACTTGAGCTTGGTTCCATTATAATTAATGTCAAAATTCACATAATATGGCTCCACCTCTCAACCAAGTAATTGGCAAAGCAACTTTATATTGAATCACTCGTTTCATTTTGCTTCAATTTAGGTAAGTATTTGGGTAAGTGCTCGTAGAAGAAAATAATTAATATAAAAATAATTTTTTTCATGAATTAAAAGTAATTTATATTGTTAAAATTTTAGAAAAATTAAACGGTAGAACTTTTTTAAAAAATTAATTTAATTTTGTATTTATAAGTATTTATTAGAAAGTTTATCCAATCATGGCACACAACGTATAAACTTTTTTTCCCAGACAACATATGGTTTTAAGCTTCCATCATAGTGCTCAACTTATAAATGAAAAACGTACACATAGACATATGGGGTTTAGAAAGCAACATAACACCGAACGTAGCAACATTGTCACAACATGGCCTTATTTGCCATTATAATGTTACAAGACATATTCACATGCTCCTGGGTTGAAGATGTGATCTTCACAAGCTCAGAAATAAACCTCTTCATGACAAGCGGTGGCAACAACATTGGCACCACAATTCCATCCTCACCTTCACTGTTTCTAAATCGTCCATAGAAACTCACAAATGGTATAGCCCCTGCAGGGCCACCATATACAGGCTTACCCCATCCAAAATCCACATTACAGAACCCAACACGTGTACTATCAGCAACAAGGTAGTTCCCTTTTGTCCTATACATGGGCCGGCCCTTTAGAACCATAAGATCAGCCACTGAATTCATGTACTCTGCACTCATTTGGGCCTTAGCTTTTCTTATTAAACCCAGTGCATAGCCCAATGGGTTCTGGCATAAAAGTCCAGCCTTTGAAAGTGCCATTGGGAAGGCAAGGCATTTCCATAATACCCATTAGGCATTTGTAAGCCTTGTTTACCATGAGCAGTGATAAAAGGGGACAAGCCCACTATTTCACTGGGATTCAACTCAAGTGCAATGGTGCGGCATTTCCACAAACAAGCAGAGAGTACCTCAAAAGTTGAGCATTCCCTTAGGTGCTGAGGAAGATGATTCCGAATGGATTCAATCTCTTTGGGCCCAAACAAAAATGACTCGTGGGCGTTTGTTGTTTCATTGTTGCAATGCTGAGTTTCATCCTCATATTCATGGTGTGTACAAGTAATTCTTGGTGGGTTTCGTGCACTCAATAGTTCTCTTTGCCACAAAGGAAACTGTGATATAGATGCACCCCTTGCTATCTCTCCCACCATGTTGAGGAATTGGACTAGACCAAGTGAGTCGCAGATTGTGTGGTTCATGCGTGTCGCGATAACAAATCCTCCACACGAGAGACGAGTCACCTACTCAATCATCAATGTGGACAAATTTAATCAGTGTATTTAAAATAGTAACAATATGATGGGAAATCAATTAAGATCAATCAGAAGATATGATTGCCTACTCTATTTTGAGTTTGTATATATCACATTGTATCTATTTTTAAGAAATAAATATATAATTAAGTATGTAAGCATGTGGCTAGCTGTGATACAAGGCTTAACATGTTAGGAATCGAAGGCTTGTAACTATATATATATATATATATATATATATATATATATATATTTTATAGAAAGAAATAATTTAGCAATATTTATAGGGTGTGCAAATTCTCCCTAGTACTTTTCATTGTATGACAGTGCCAAATATATAAACACTTGGCTTGTGCTTACTTTATTGGAATAAGAATTTGATTGAAATATGATGATATAACTTCTAAAGACATAATTTGATTATATATATGTATGATCGAGTAAAAAAATTCAAGTATCTTTTATATTAGTGGAATAAATTTATAATATTTATTTATGTTTATTTTTAATTTCTTTTATTTTCTATTACATCATTCATTATATTATTTTATTTTATTTTTTTTCAACCAATCCACACTCATTTGATGGGTGTGAAATTATCTCTTTTTTATATTAATAATTTTGTTAACTTTAATTTTTAATTGTTAAAGCTCAGTTAAACAAATACTTTTATTAGTTATTTAATCTTAATATTATAAACATTTTTATATTTTTATAAAATCTTACTATTATAGTTATTTAAATTTTTTCAAAATGTGAAAGTTAACAAAATCATTATATTAAAATCCTTTAATTTTGGTTAGGCAATTAAAGTTTGCATCAGGACAGACAAATTAAATATCCGTATGTCAAGAGTCTTCTTTTTTACCGTGGTTGGGTTGAAATTCCTAGGTATCTTCTATGGAGTAACATAGATGCATGTGCTTACCTGAACCAACAACATGGGACACCCCATAATACCCTCTGATCCAGGAACGTCAACAAGGAAATCCTTAATGCGGGGACACGGTGGCAGAATAGCATTGCCAAGCTTCTTGAGAGAAATATCAGCATCAGCTTCAACAAACAAGATGCCCTCACCACAACAATTCACCATTAACTTTCTGTTAGGGCCTTCTCTGAGCCTTCCAGCAAGTGGGTAGTAGTGCACAAGTGCTTCAGCCAAACCACGTTTTATAACCATAGAAGGGTCTTTTCCTTCCTTAAGTGCACTCTGTCGGTAGAACATTATTTGAGGAAGCTGAAAACGAAGCCCCTCTTGGTCATCTATGTCAGAGAGCTTCTTTAATTCGTGAGGAGTTTCTCTTGCAGGCACCACCAGTTCGGGATCACTACGCACCACGGCAAAACTTGTTTGTGCCATGAAATGAAGTTCCCTAACACAACAAAGCAAGCAAGAAGTAAAGGAACTCTTGTAGCAGCTTGTGCTCTTTTCGAAAATTGATATTCCATAAGTCTATATATAGAAGGGATAAAGACTGGTGCATGCCATTGATAAAGGGACACTGGAGGATAAGGTAATAAATAAATGGCTTATACGGGATCGTATACAAACACATAATATAATTGATGAAACTAATTTTTATATTATTTTCCTTGATTTCAAACCTTAATTTAGTTTTTTAAATTTTAAAAGAGGTATAAACTTAGTCAATAGTGTACATAAAATTTATCAATTTTCATAGAAAGTAAAAAAAATACATTTAAAAAAAGTTTTAATACTCCTAAAAATCAATATTCAAATTATTCAAAAAAATATTACAATATTTTCACAAAACATTATATTATATTCTCAATAATACTTAATATACATCCATCGTATTTTTGACATTTTAAAAAACATAATTTTCAAGAATTAAAAAATTCTTACACCAAATCCCCCTTAATGGCTCCCTTCTTTGTGCTGACAAGATCTCTTGCATGAGTTGTGTCTAATACAACTCGTTTTGTGCTTAGCCAAGATTTGCTTCGTTAAAACTCCTGAGTCGTGGATTACGGACTTATTTTAATATTTATACAGGTAGCTTTAATATTTCATCAGAGTTAATAGCAAAAAATAATAAAAAATTCATCAGAGTTATATTATTTATCGTATTTTTATAGCATTTCTTTATCGTAGTTTATTTATTTTTATGTAAATATTGTCACTTAACAAATTATTACCTCTGATTTTATTTATAAAAAATAATTTTTATAATATAATAAAAATTTATTGACATAAATATTTAATTAAGCGCCTATAAACATGATCGGTTCCGACGCAAGACAGGAGAGAAAAAAATACATTACCAATTTTTTATTTAAGAAATAATTATGTTGATTTAAGAAATAAGTGTAACAATTATATTTAATAATTTAGTTTATATTTAAGAAAATATTTTTTATTTTTAAAAAATTTGAACAAATTAATAAAAATAATTATTTAAAAAAATAAGGTTACTTGGATAAGTTTTCTCCTTTTATTACAACATGAATAAGTAGAACTTGTGTTTAAAATTTTCTTTTTAACTTTTTAGAAACTTTTACATTATATATATTTACGTTTTTTCCAAATACAATTTATAAGCCATTAAACGATTCTAGTGGCTTACACTTTGTATTAGAGTGGAAATCTTTACTATATTAAACAAATTTGAGACAACTTCTTTTTGTCTCTATTATATTTTATATTATTAATGGCTTAAACATATTCCAGATAAAAATGTTAAGAAAAACAATTTTTGTCTCTAACACATAAAATTTGTTTTCTTCCTTTAATTCATTAAATTCTGTTTTTAATAAAAAATTTATCTCTATTTATGTCTTTAATATCTGTTATTAATTCAACTTTTTCTAGCAATGAAAATAATTGATAAAGAAAGGGAATAATTTTAATTTTGTTAAGTTAAAATAATCACAGCCACCGGCATACAAAAATAACAACAATAATAATAATAACAATGTACCTATGTACTAAAAAAAAAAATCAATGATAAAAAAATTATAGTATATTTATACTTTACTTTATAAATGTATCGTAAAGCTTTGTCAGGACTCAAGAGTGCTGATGCGTCATCACCTCATACTCCAACGTCCCAAGATTAAAGCCTCTTAACGTGTAACTGAGATAGCTTTTCAAATGTAACATAACATAATTTAGTTTAAAAAATTATGATTAATAAATATTAAAATAATGTACATTTACAGGCATTTAAATACGAATCTGCGTAATCTGTTAGCTTTTTCAAATGTTAATTGAATATTTTAAACTTATCATTATCCAATTATTTATTATATGTATTTTGAATTAAATATGTACCACGCCTTGTAACAGATCAGTGCAATGCAAGCACCACAAATTTGTGGTAATGGTAAAATTTACGTATGTATTATGTATCTCACACATTACTCAGTTTTTATGTGCTCATGATGATCATGTTGATGGTAAAAAAAGTTGGATACAATATTTGCACACACGAGTGTTCCCTGATTTTCTTATTTTCTATCCCTTCAAATGTAAGCAGAAACTTATAGTTGCATTAAAAAGAGGGGAAAAAAAGACATCATGAAGAAGAAAAGGATATGAAACATCCTCCAACATTAATAGGTAGCAATGATAGTGTGAGTTATACATTTTGTATTTTGTGGTTCTCAGGTAGCCAATCTCCATTGATCTCTCCTGAAGAAAAGGAACTTTTGATTAGATTAAGTTCCCTAGTGACATCAACCATACTCGTTCTTTCTTTTGGCGATTCTGTTGAACAAGCAAGTGCAATCCTAAAAAGTGAAAGTAAACATTTCTCTACGTTGGGATGCATAACGGTCAGGCTTTCACTATTAGCAGCATCCTTTAATTCCTTGGGAAGAATAGTTGGATCCACAACATGGGAAAGGTTATTTGGAATTGAGATTTTGACATAGTTATGGAGATTATGACCATCTTCAAACATTTCATGTGTAGGTCTTCTTCCAGTTAACATTTCCAAAACAAGAATTCCAAAACTATATATGTCACCTTCCATGGACACCTCTGAACCCATTCCATATTCTGAAATATAATGCATACTGGTCAATACCTAAAGTAATCATCAAAACATTAAAATAAAAAATCTGAAAATAAAAGGTGAAAATTTACAAGATTTCAAACCTGTAAATAATAATATCATGCCATACCTGGAGGAGCATAGCCAATTGTCCCCTTTATTCCAACCGTGCTAGTTTGCTTTGGAGAAGTTGCAGTAGTTGAGAACCATCTTGCTAAACCAAAATCACTCACATGAGCTACCAAGTAATCATCAAGAAGAACATTGCTTGGCTTCAAATCACAATGAACGATTGCTTGCCCGCATTCATGGTGAAGATAATGAATTGCAGAAGCAACATCGACAATGATATTTAATCTTTGATCAAGGCTCAATGTTCTGTGCTGATCTGCAATTTTTATTGGTGGATGCAACCATCTTTCTAAACTTCCATTTGCCATGTACTCATAAACTAGAGCTTTAAATTCTTGACCTTTATAATCAATGCTGGAACAACATGTTAAAATCTTAACCAAGTTTCGATGCTTAATGTTCTTCAATGCATTACATTCCACAAAGAAACTCTTTTGAGCTCCCTTCTTTTGAAGGTTTAGGACCTTTATGGCAACAACATTGTCTTCCAACTCAATAGTTCCTTTGTACACAGAACCAAAATTTCCTGATCCTATCAGGTTTTTAGCTGAGAACCCATCAGTTCCATGATGTAGGTTTTGGTATGAGACCTTACTATGGTGGTCAATTATTGGTGAATCAAGAGATTTTTTCTTATTTCCTTTCCTCACCCAATAGATAGATAGAATAAATGGCAGTATGAGAAGAAAAGTGACCACACAAACTATCATCACTATCAACATGAAATTTTGGTGTCTTGTAGGTCTCTTACCTTTGATAGGGCATGGTGGTAGATGTAGCTCTGAAATACCTCCGCAAAGCTTATTATTACCAATCACTCCTAACTCACTTACATTTCTGAAGACACCTTCCATTGGTAATTCACCATCCAACATGTTAAAAGATACATTGAAGTATTCTAAGAAGGAAATATTCTCCAAACCTTTAGGAATTGATCCAGACAAACGATTTTGTGATATGTCTAATTGCCGAAGACCTTTGAGTGAAGCCAAAGAGGATGGTATGACTCCATGAAAGGAATTCCTATGCAGATAAAGGTACTCCAAGCTCATGCATTCTCCAATGGTTTCAGGAATGTCACCAGACAAATGATTCTCAGATACATCCAACTTCCCAATATTTTTTAATTGGCCAATTTCACTAGGTAGATTGCCACTCAATAAGTTTTTTGACAAGTCCAACATGTTTGTCAAAGAGAAGAGACTAAAAATCTCTAAGGGTATGGTTCCTCTAAGGTTATTTTTCCAAAGGTCAAGATATTGTAACTTCTGACAGTTTCCTATACTTGGTGGAATATTTCCTTCTAACATGTTTTCTCCTATACCCAGATAATACAACTTACTTAGGTTGCCTATGAAAGATGGCATATTTCCTGACAATTTATTTCTACTCAATTCTAACTTTTGCAGCTTCCAAAACTTGCCAAAAGTAGCTGGAATATTTCCTTTAAAGTGGTTAACTTCCATGGTCAAGACAGTTAAACCAACTAGATCCCCTAACTCTGAAGGAATTTTTCCTGATATTTGATTACCCCCAAGATATAATTGACTGAGTTGGGTGGATAAATTGCCTATAGAATTTGGCAAACTACCTCCAAAATTATTATAGGATATGGAGACCACTTGCAACTTACTACAATTTGTCAATGATTTCAGAAACTCCAAGTCCTTAGTTGAATTGTCACCTAGGTAATTGTTATACAAACTTAGGAACCAAAGATCTTGTAGCTTTTCTAAACTTGGAACTTGGCCCACCAAATTGTTTTGACCAATATCAAGTGTTTGGAGGATAGATGCATTTGTAATGGAAGTTGGTATTGGACCTGAGATATAGTTCCCACCAAGTAGGAATTCTCGGAGTTTGGGTAGGGTGTGGAACATGTTTGGTGTAAGAGAGCCATTGAATTCATTATGTGCAGCTGAAATTATAGTAAGAGATGACATATTGAAAAGACAAGAAGGAAATGTACCAGTCAAATTGTTGACATGCATTGATATCATTGTCAAGCTTTTGAGGTGACATATTTCTTGTGGAATATCTCCCTCTAAATTATTAACACCCATTGAGAGAGAAGTGAGGGATGACAGATTCCCTATACTTGGTGGGATTGCTCCAGTTAAACTATTTCCAGCAATGCTCATTCTTTGAAGCTTTTGAAGAGAGCCAATTTCAATTGGTATCTTACCGATCAAATTGTTACCAAATAAGTGTAACTCTTTGAGATTTGAGCAACTTGTCAAGTTTGTAGGCATTTCCCCTTCCAATGAGTTATTGGTGAGAGAAAGTTGTTGTAATTGTGACAACCGACCCAATTCTTGTGGAATTTTTCCATAGAAGCTGTTGTTTCCAAGGTTGAGACTTGTCAAAAAAGAGAGATTGCCCACATGAGGAGATATGAGTCCATGCAAGTTATATCCTTCTAAGTTCAACTCTATAACTCTTTGTTGCATGGGATTGCACGAGACTCCACGCCACTTGCAAAACTGGATTGAACTAGTCCAAGAAGCCAATTTTTTATACGGATCATTTGATATTGATTCCTTGAATTTGAGCAACTCAAAATAATCGGTTTGGTTTTCTAAGATAGAAGCAGTTGTGTTTGGGACAAACAAAAGTGAGTTGATAGTAAAAAGCAGAAACATGCGAAGGTATATAGACCAAAATGAAGGTAAAAGGAGAAAACAAGATTTCATTTGGTTGACAGGGTTGTTAGATCGTGAAAATAGATAACTGTGATGACCAAAATAGTTGTCTTGGTTTGATAATTGCCTCTGACACTGAATGGATTTAAATAGTGGAGTTCTCTCATGTTGGGATTTGTCTTGATTCTCTTGAATGTTGAATTTGAACTTTAATGGCCTAAAGTCAAGTCAATAACATATAACAAATTATAGATAGTGACGGGAACTTTCAACGGAAAATACCTCTCAATATGTTAAGGGTACACTGGGTTAGAGGGAAAAAAGGAACTTCTTTTTGTACCAAAACCTTGCTAATAAAATTAATATGTGCACTGTCAAAATAAATAAATAAATAAAATAGAAATCTAATAAGATGATACTATTTTCATTGAAATTCTTTACAATACTTTTTTCATAATAAGATATATGGTAAGCATTTGTTATTAAAATAGCAATATCACACATTCAAATAAAAAAAATATATGGTATAAGTTTATTTAATAGCAAATTAATTTGTTAATATAAATTTTGTAACTTTATATCATTAGCATGATGTATAATGCTGATAGTTTAATACACTAATAATATATATAATTTTGTTACACAAATTGAACTTTCTGTTAATAAGATGCATATATTAAAGTCATAATATCTATAATAATAATTTGATTTCCATTACGAAGGATATATCAACAAAAGTATATGTAACATCAAATAATTAGTGTCTAACAATAACCAATTAAGTATAACTTTTAACCACCACTACACTTAATAAAAGATAAGCTCAATCGTCATGATCTTCATTTAACAATGCTACAAAAACGTGGCATTTCACTTTTATCCTCGTATTTTCTAACTTATGATCATTTTCTTGGTAGGTATGTAGATTTTGTTTAGTACAGCCATAAGGAATCGGATTCGGATTGTTTCCAGTTTGCACGAAAATTAGATCTTTAATTCATTTTTCGTTTAAGCAATTTCAATTCTCTTGAGCAAAAATACAAAAAATGACAAAAAAAGTTTACACAAAATTAGCTTAAGCGAATTTTTTGCCTTAAGCAAATTGTGCAGATTCACTTAAACAAATTATTTTAACTTAAGCGAAGAGAAAAGAGAAGACTAAAAATGGATGTAAATAAGGAGCATGTAGTATATGAGTGGTGGTGGAGAAAAAAGAAAGTGAGTTGAATATAGAGAAAAGATGGAGAGATAGATATTGAGTGGAGTGAGAATGAGAAGAGGAAGAGAAAGAGATGAGTTGGGTATGAGGTTGAAAGAAAAGAGAGTTAGGAGGGAAAGAAAAAAGTTGGGTATAAGAGTAAGAAGAAGGTTGAATATTAATGTTAAAGGGGTTGAATATGAAAGTTGAAGAGGGAATGTTAGGTTTAGAAAGAAGGAAAAGTGAAAATTAAAGTTCTATCAATTTTTCACTTAAGTCTATTATTTTCTTTTAAACTATTTTTCGCTTAAGCTTTTTTTTTTGCTTAAACTATTTGTTTTATGAAAATTGGTTCAAACCATTTTGTCACTAACTTAAGCAAAATTAACCCCATTTTCGCTTAAGCAAATTAGAATTGTTTAATTGAAAAATGAATTAGAGGTCGAGTTTTCATATAAACTGAAGACAATCCAGTTTCTTAAATCGCTTAAGCAAAAAATGAACTAAAGTCTAGTTCCCGCATAAACTAGAAATAATCTAGATCTTAAAAAATCGTCATCTTATATTCTCTTTCATATGTAGAAGAATTACAATTCAAGCAAGTTTCCACTAAGGCACAAAGTATTTTTAATCATCATCTTTTAGCACTTAATCAAATCAGATTGTGTTGAACTAATTATATTCATTCCTAACCCAAAACAAACATATTTAAGAAAATGGAGGAAATTGCCCATTGATGCAATCATAAAACTCTAGTGGTAAACAAGGTATGTAGGCAAGTTGCCAAAACCCTATCTACAATTACTTATTCACCAATAATATAAAAACAAGACAAAAAGTAAAA
This sequence comes from Abrus precatorius, assembly GCF_003935025.1. Lineage (NCBI taxonomy): Eukaryota > Viridiplantae > Streptophyta > Magnoliopsida > Fabales > Fabaceae > Abrus > Abrus precatorius. The sequence continues at coordinate 25,988,277 of NW_020874406.1, read as the reverse complement.
CAGGAACTTATCAATCATTTTTAAATAAGAGACAACCTCGTCAACATTGACAAGGAGATAGCACACCCTGATTTTAATTCTTTTTCTTACATCCACTTTTATATTATCTTTTCATTCTAGCTAATAACACCACATTAAGGTGCAACCACACCAAACCAAGCAAATAGAATTCACCTATTTGCCCATTCACAAATAAGTCATATATTTTAAATATGATTAGGAAGACAAATAGAATTGTTCGATAAATAAAATTATATTTTATCATCAAGCAGGTGGATTAAGTGTGATAATGATATTTATGATTTGGACAAAAAAATTACGATCTTATAAATTTTTAATTTATTATTATTTTTATCTTTATCATTTTATTAAGTTTTTTTCTTATCCTTTTCTATTTAAAATCCTTGAATACTTACTCTCGTGTGTATCATATGTTTTTATAATATAAAATATATAACTTATATTAAGAATTATTGTGTATATTTATATCTCTAATAAAGTATTGTCTATAACAAGTTAAAGACGAGGTCAAAATTCAAAAACATTATCATTATTACTCTTTTTTATTTTATTTTTGAGACCCACTCGTTATAATAATTACCGGCAGCAATATCATCATCGTCAAATACAAAACCAAGAAATTTCTTTTGGCATCATTAATTTTTCTAATACAAAATTAATAGTGACATTGAGAAGTTGGATTGTGCCAAACCAACTTCTCTAAGCGTTGTAAATCAACACATATTAAAAATTAATTTTCCAATTGCAATAATTAAAATAACAAATTATTTTTTAACAATATATAAATATAAAAGTCCAATTGAAGAAATTTGCCTTCACGCCAATGCAACACGCGTGTATTATTTTAACCGTACAGCTTTTTGATACCCATGTTTCACATTTTACTATTTTATAAAAAAAATTCCATCTTATTCCACTTTCAAATTTATTTATCAAATGTGCTCCTTTAACTGTTGTCACTTTTTGTCACACATGCATTTGCCATAAGATATAGCATGACTCATCAATCGATATATATATATATATATATATATATATATATATATATATATATATGCCAATTTTAATTTCTACGTTTTTCAAATTATTGATTTTTATGTCTACTCTAACATGATTAATGTAGATATGTACGTGTCACTTTGATAGTAACCTACATTAGTGAAAGAGATTCAAACCATCAAGTTTTAAAAATATGTGGACTAAAATAAAAATCAATTTTATAAATATTTCAAAATTCAAAAAATATAAAAAAGCATATTTGATTCTAAATATCAATATTTCATGACAATAGGAGAAGAGAAACATGAGAGAAAAACCTCATAACGTATAATATTTTTATTTTTCTGAAAATTTACCTCAATAGTTTATACATAGATACATATTTGTACGGTCAAACACATACACGTGTATAAATTGTTAACCTCGATAATTTTTATATATAAGTTATCATTTTCTAAATTTTATTTTAGATTAAAAGTCCATCATTCGTTTTACTGAATTAATTTTAAATAATAGATAATTTTATTTTATGTTTTTAAAATTAAGTAATTTTTAAAATTTTCAGTTACTGAATCTCTATTTTCATTTTTATATTTTTTTCTTTCACATTCTACGATCAAATTTTACAAACTATAATATGTAGTCTATGCTTGCATTCGGTACCTACATTCTCAATATTGCAACGGTGTAGGGTTGAGTAAATGAACTTTATTTAGTGAATTAACCTGCAAATTTGATGTTTGAGCTTTAAAAAATAAGTGGTTATTTGAATGTGAGTTTATTATGTGAATTGGTTTGCATAATTCATGAGTTAATTAAAGGGAGTTGAGTTTGAGCAAACCATTATTTAATTAAAAAATAAATGTTAATTTTTAAAATTTTAATAATTTGAATATAATTATAATATTTTAAAGTTAAAAAAACAAAAACACAAAAATTTGAAAAATATATGTTTGTCTAAGTCTGGATTTATGTAGACTTACAAAATATAAATTAATTTAAATGAAAACCTATGTAAACTATTTCATTTAATTATGGGCGCAAGGGTGGTAATGATCAACTACAACTACACACTTATACAATGCCTAAACACTTGTGTAATTGTGAGTCAAACTTGTTAACTTTTTATTCTTAATTTATGTATTATATCTCCTTGCTAAAGAATAATAGTTCAATTGTTTTCTATTGATGTTCAGTGGTTTTAAATGATTTATAAGTGAGTTTAAAAGTTCAAAAAGTATCATTTTATTAATTTTTTATTATATTAAATATATAAAAAGTATAATAAATATTTTATTTTGTAATAAAAACTTATTATTTACTTACTTAAACTTTAGTTGAAATTAACAGAATTTTTTTAATCTTTAAAAGAAATTTTAATATATTTTTAAATTTTTAATTTAAAATATGATTTATAAATTAATTCCATAATTAAATTTTCAAAAAAATATTAAACTGTCTAGACACATAATCTAACTCACTACTGTATTTCTGAAATTGGGCCTCTGTTGGGCTTTTGCTTGGTTGTTGGGTTTGTTGTGGCTTTGCTCCATACTCCAAAATAACAACGTTTGTGCAGCAAACCACGAAGACTAACGAACAGCGCTTGAAGATCTCTCACTGAATCGATAAAAAATTGAAACTTGATTCCTACCCTCAACAGTGTGCGTATTATTTGATTATAGTTTTCACTGATCCGCAAGTGGGTCGAACCAAAACAAAAACTTGCATTTGTTAATGTTAACGTTGGTGTGGCACTGAGATGGGTTTGCCAAGGTTTGGGCGTGCTAAGAATGATGGTGAATTGAGTTCAAACCTTTATGTGGCGAATTGTGGGCCAGCTGTGGGGCTTTGTAATGATGAAATTGCATCTGTGTTCTGCAAATTTGGGGAGCTCAAGGGAGTTTATGCAGCTGATGAGAGTGGGACACGTGTCATTGTATCTTTCGTTGAAGAGGGTTCTGCACATGCTGCTTTAAAGGCTTTAGATGGACGCCCATGTCCCCAACTTGGAGGTAGATCCTTGCATATCCGCTATTCAGTGCTTCAGCCAACTCCACAGGTACTATGTACATACATATATATTAGTAATGTTTAATATTCTTATGTTAGCTCTCATTATACTTATGCTCTAGTTGCTTGGATATTTATATTTACGAGTTTGGAAGAGCTTAAGTAGAACTTATAGAAACAACTTATAACTCAATAAGCTTTTCATCGTAACTCATCAGAATAATTTCTTTTCAACTTATTTGAAGATGTGTTATGATCAAACTTATGGTATAAGTCCTAATGTGAAAAGAGCTTATGCTTATAGCGCTTAATTGAGCTGTTTTTCCAAACACACTTTTAGTATATGTTTAATTCAGCTTATTTGGAGAAAATAATAACTTATTTTTGGTAGTTTTATGTGACATTTTTTGAAAAATAAGCCACTATTTTCCTGAGTATGTATGAACCATGTATATGTTACCCTTTTAAACAAACTGGGCATAAGTTTAACTAATAGTAGTTTTAAGGAAGGTCAGTGTAATTATCTCTTATGTTAATACTTTCGAGTTTACTTGTTTATTCAGGATCAAGCTAGTGACTTGGTTCCTGTGTCTTTGACAGCATCAGATCTGAGCATTCCAGGCATTTACCTAGTGCATGACTTCCTTAGTGCTAAAGAAGAAGAGGTTATCAGTCTTTTCCTTCAAAATCAATGCTGCATTGTTTTGCTTACCATATGTGCATTTTATTTGCACCCTTCTGTTTGTAGTTAATTTTGCACCTATATTGGAACTTCATCTATGTGTTGGCCTTTTCCATTATCTCAGGAATTGCTCCAAACTGTTGACTGTAGGCCTTGGAACAGTCTTTCAAAAAGAAGGGTTCAACACTATGGTTACGAGTTTTGTTATGATGTGAGTTTCAAGGATTGTTTGGGTTTTTCTCATCATTTGTTAATATCCTTTTGTTGTACCCAAATTAGTCAGGAATCCAATCTTTTTGTGGCCAACTAAATCATTATTTTTTATCAAATTGGTGATCCTATTCCAAACTAGTTGAAAATGTGTTATTCATAACAAATAGGTTGCTGAGTAGTGTGAGAAATTGACTAATTTGAACTCTTCTTTCTACTGTATTTGGGCTTTGCAGACTAGGAATGTTAATACAAGACATTGCTTAGGTGAACTTCCTTCATTTGTTTCTCCAATACTAGAAAGAATCTCATCATGTCCAACTTTCAATAATGTTAAAAATATAGTTTTGGACCAACTTACGGTATGCGAACTTCCTCCTGTGCTCCATATTTTTTTTTTTCAATGATAAAATGCTATTATTGTTATTGTATATTATTAATACTTGACACCATATGATGCTTTTAGATGTCAGTGTTGTTTATTTATGTTCGATGTTCAAAGCTTGAATGCTGCTAACTATATTTCAGGTAAATGAGTACCCACCTGGAGTGGGTTTGTCCCCCCATATAGACACTCACTCTGCATTTGAAGATTTAATTTTCAGCCTTTCGTTGTCTGGGCCTTGTATAATGGAGTTCAGAAGATATGAAAATGGTGATTGGCATCCTAGAGTTGCCTCAAGTGCTGCTGCAAAACAAGAAAGTCATGAAGATGATTCAAATTTTATAAGGAGGGTTATCTATCTTCCCCCACGATCTTTGCTACTCTTGTCTGGAGAAGCACGTTATGCATGGCATCATTACATTCCGCACCACAAGGTGTGATGTTTTGGAAATAATCATACTCTCCTCCCATTTTACATATTGAAAGAAGTTGTTATATTTCATAATCCTGTTTTGCTATCATGGCCTGAAAGTGCTTTGTAGTCATTTAAAATCTTTTATCCAGTAAAAATCATGCAGTCTTAGACATGAGAATGCAGGAGTTCTTTTTTTTCTCGTGAGCAGACCAAAATTTTCAATATAAAGTTTGAAAAACTTACCATTTTCCAAAAGATCCTTGTTTGAGAATTTATGTATATGGGATATTAATTTCATTATGTGCTTGTGTTGTTACAAGAAATTTTATTTCCTTATGCAGTTTGACACATTGAGCACTTCAGATATGTGTACTTCAATTTAATAAAAGGGTATATTAAATCCGAAACATGGCGTTTGATGAACTTATATCCCTACTCAAATTAATATGCCTGCTATAGCATTCAGTCCCATCCGTTTCTAGCTCTCTTCTTGTGTTCTGTGATAGGGCATCTTTTCTGTCCATTTTCTAACATATTGATTAGTAGAAAACTTGAAGATTAACCCCCCTTGCTTTAAATGCATTTATATGTGTCTTGATAATATATTTTTGCACCTAAAATATATTTTCTAATATATTTTCTGCCCCCACAGATAGACACAGTGAATGGCAGAATCATCAGAAGGGCTTCAAGAAGGGTATCTTTTACATTTCGTAAGGTACACATGTCGTGGCTCTTTTTGGTCTTCCTATAAACACCATATTAAACCCCTTAGTACATTTTATGTTAGTGAGTAGTTCAGTGCAAGAAAAAGAAAATAATAAATAATTTTTTTATTGACAAATGGTTTGCTCCAACATTTTTCTTTCCTGTCTAAAAGTTCTCTTTTTAAAAACCACCATTTGTATGTACCAGGTTAGAGCAGGTTTGTGTAAATGTGAATTTCCTCAGTATTGCGACTCTAAAAAATAAGGCTTCACTATGGGGGCAAGGAGGAGATTTACAATGTAATTCATCAAATATTTCTCATTGAGAGTTGCAACGAGTAAAACCTGAGGTGTGTTCTTCATTTTTCAGTTGTTTCTTGATATTATAATGCTTACATAATACGGGATGTTTCTTGGATTAGGAATCTTTGCATGGACAATTCTGGGCTTTAGGGTGGTTTTTATCCTCTATAGGCGATTATACAACCCACCAGTTCTCAACCAAATGTTCACTCAGTTCTGTATCTTCATTAATACCACCAGCTCTGGCATATGTTAATAATGATAGGCATACTTGATACGTCTAGGCTACTTTCGTCTAACCCTGTTATTCTTCCTCTTGCCTCTATTTCCAACTTTCAAGGCCCTACATTTCTGTTTCTACAACTGAATTTGAATTTTCCTCTGGATAGTATCAAGTATATGCAATAACTTTTAACTTGAGCAGTAGGGATCAACTGCGATGTGGTTTACTGCTTAGGATAAACACCTCTGCAGCCTATAACCTTCCGTTTAAATTCTCCGAATCTAATGGTGATCATCTCTTGTAGCTGTACACCTAATTGCTTAAGTAGGATTTCTTTTGTATCCTTTACACAGGTGATAATCCCTCCATTGGTTTTACTCGACCAAACATGCAAGAATGACAAAGGAGAAAAATAACAAGATGGGCAGTTATAATGAGAAGACCATGAGACTTGAGCTAATTTTGAGCGGATATTCCAGACGTTAGTACTTCAATCATTTTTCAGTTGTAGCTTGTTTGCCTAGTTTGCGTGTTCACGTTAATCTACTTTGTACTTTGATTTTCTCGTGCTTTTTTTGGGAGCCCTTGTAATTTAATGTTCAGATGGCACGCTATACTCACCAAATTAGCTATATCATTGATTCAAAAAAATTTGTATACATGAACTTAAATGCAAGTTTCCCAATGGAATTCAAATATCAACGTTATTTGGTGAAGTTTTATGCGTTAAATTGGGGTAAACATTCGTACAGTTGCTTCCTCTTGTTTGTTGGAATCATCGTAATGTTGCCTTTCCCGTGCGAGGTTCTCTTTAGACACAATTGCGATGGGGGTTATATGCTGAATACCTATGGCATCCCATCATCAATACTAGGGCCTTCGCTTCGGAATTATTCGGAGAGAACTAAACTGCTCAATTCAAGCTCAAATGAGTTTAAATAGTATACAGAAGATATGATGCCGCACTCAACCCATGCTTAAGCGGACCGGATGTATATTTTCATCATGTCAAAAGATTAGGTTTAGTGGCTGAATACATTTTGAAGCATCCAAATACATTATGAAGTAACAGCTTAGACAAAGTGCCAATATGAATTGTTTTTTATAATCGCTAACAATTTTTTTCATAAAATACTCCCATCCATAACCACATTTCATAATCGCCAATTTTATCGGTTAGATAGAATTTAAAAGTTGGAATGCCAGAACTTAAACCTCGGGCATTACCAAGCTTGCAAAAAGCTGATTTATATGTTGCGCCGCTGCTTGAGGACTAAGCCACATCTTGAAGCCTATGAATATTATACATAGATGACAATGTTACAGATGGTGTTGCATTGCCATAAGATAAGGTTATTACGCCCCATAAATTGGCCTACGGTTAAAAGTAAAATTTGCAGCAATTACAGATCTGTCACCTCACCTGCAAGAATAGCTAGCTAAAGTAAACATCAGATTGAGGAATATTCGCTGAAAATATAATAAAACTTGATAACAATATATTTATGAAATTACGAATCACTTGAAAATATACAATTTTAATAATAGTGACTTATGAAACTTAATAAATGCGTCAGGCATAATTTGTATCAAAATTAGATATTCTACCACAGCTATAGCCCTGTGATAGTTGATATTTAGGCAATGACAAAAAAAAAAAAATACGTGAGACAATGAGCTGGAAGACTACCATGCTTTGTGCAAAAAATCATTTAAGAAAAATACTTCCCCTCTAGATCACAGTGAATTTCAAGGATCCTTACCGTGCATGCATTTGATGAAGAAATCCAATTCGGACAAACAAACATTTCCCTGTAGCAAAGATGGTTGCTGATAAACAAAGAATGAGAAGTGCCGGCGATCAGGGTCATTTCTGGGCTTTGCCATCTCAACCAATCTTTTGTACCCTTCTCTATCATAGCAAAGAAGTGCATTCTCTCCAGCAGCCATCAACCCACGATCCCAAGCTGAGTTTAATACCTGTGAAAACATAAAACATGCAACCATCATTCATGACAAAGAGAATAAAACATCCATGGATCCAAGTTGTTGACCAGAATAAGATATGCGAGCAATCTAAACAAACATCATTCCTGCCTTCATTCAAATAACTTCAAAACTGGATTATGTTGAAAAACTTGTCAGAAGAAATATTCTTGGGGAGGTTAAGAATGTAGGAAACTAATATTACCTGCCAACTCAAACCCTCTGGATCAACCAATGATTCGTTGGCTTCCTGGCTGGAAAGATGAAATCCTAAGCAGACAAATTTCATGGTGACGGCATGTTTTCTCAGAACCTCAAACACAGGAGAGTATCCATCCTGATTTGTTGGGTTGTGATATCCTGCTGTCAACTCTGCTGCATGACTAGGAGTCTTATACCACCAATAAACAGCAGGAACCTGCATGATATCATCCTCTAAGACATCTATTCATTAAAGAAAATGATATAATTTCAGACTTTAACTTTTGAGGAGAGTATTTTATTTTTTTCAGGAGATGTAAATTGTAGTGACCACACTTCCCAAGGTTAAATGCATGTGGCACTAAGCATTTTACACATAAAACTAAAGAGTCAATAATTGAAACTTGAATTTCTGTTTTGCATTGGATAGTTGAGTCCTGGTTTCTGATCTCTTACCTGTTCATGAACCCAAAAAACTTCTAAAAGAAGCATTTTTCATTGAATAAATTATTACTGGTAATATTCCAGTTTGGTCAGCCACATTGAAATATTAAAAGGAATTGGAAGAATTTAGTTTAATTCAACTAAATAACCACATGGCAAAAAAGAATTTCAACTCTGACAGACTGATTGACACTTCTGTAGATGCTATAAGAATTATCCCATATTATTAGCTAACAAGTTTCAGTTCAATATACCCTTAAAATAGGGAATTCATTGAAGAGCTTTATACAAATTTTCATCATTAAATATTTCACCCTCGGGCTATGCTTGGTTCGGGGTAAGAATGGGGGAAATTTCAAGGGAGTACAGTTTTCTTAAAAATGAAACATTGGGCACAAAAGTATTAAACACCATTAACATATATTCCCTGAAAAGTTTGTCTTAAACTTAATATGTATACTAAATGCAACCTCAGTTTTTAAGGGGATACCAAACTCCTATACTCTACGTGATATCTATCATGAATAACACTAACATCATCAAAATTTAGTCATACAACTGCAAGGTGAAACTACTATAGAAAAAAATCAATATACCAGGGAACTACCTTGACAATTATTTTTGTTTCCTCAAAAGCAAGGGTTGCAAGAGACAAAACATTATCTGCATGGTCTATTAGCGTCTGGGAGTACCAATGTAAGAAGAAGCGTCCATAATAGTTGTCGTAATCACCTCTCTCACAAAAGAATCCAGTTTCATGTGGCATAGAATTGTAATGACCAGCATTATCAGGTCCTCTAGCCCAGAAAGAGTGACCACGTAATTTGGCTGCTCTGCGCAGACTATGTTGCAGGTATTTATCATAGCACTGCCCACAGAAGATGATACAGAAAACATTACTTCCTTATTAGTGAATAAAATATGATAGTACATCACACTATTTATGATACAGAATAATGCGACTTCTTTTTGCAATGGGGCCACAATATGGGGTACCTGAAACTCACCGATACCAGGATACCTCCATCCCATTCTTTCTGAGAAAGAAGGATATTTCAGCTCCCCCAATGCTCCAAGTCCAATTTCAACAGCAGAAATCAGACCTTCAGCAAACAGATCATCAAACTCTGTTCGAAAGCTTCTCATCATATCAAAATAGACCTGTATATATTTAGAGAAGGTCAATCAATAACACAAAACAAATGAGAATGTATGTAAATTTCAAATGAGGAATAAATCAAATAATATAAGCTGATGACCATGTAGAATAGCACATATACAAGAGAGAACAGTTTTTTTTTTAAGGTAAAGTCCAAAACTAAACTGGAAATTAGTATGTAAATGTAACTAAAAGACATTTGACAATAAAGTGAATATCAAATCTTTGAATAACGACAATAATTGATGCCTTCAATATATTCATACCTCAATACCAGTTCTTCCTTTGAGTACACGTTCTTTGTCAATCCCCCAAGAAAGGCATTCAGTATTCCTCCTTCCTTCACGATCTGTGAAGAATATATCCTGGTTGTCTTTTCCAATATCCAAAACCCATTGTGGAAGGGCAATCAATGCATCACTAGAATCATTCCCTCCACATTCATGGAATGCCATAACAACCTTCAAATTTGAAATAAGAATCAAGAAAGGTTCTCCAACAACGTCAAAGATGCTTCCCAATCCCCATGACAAAGGTACACATCCAATTAGAGAAACCTCTGACATTTTAAAATAATATGATGTTTCAAATATTATGCAAGCTAGGGAAACAATTTTGTGTGCTATACTGAAAAAACAAATATTTGAAAAATACTACAACTGAAATCATCCACTGGTTTTTATGTCTATGTTTCCACGCCAAAAATAGATATGTCAATGTCATACAGAGTTAACTATATCTTCTCATTCTGAACTGCTCTGTTTTTTTTTTAAAGTTTTGCATGGCCACAATCCAACACCTCCCTCTATTATGCATTTAGTCCTTCATGTATTTTACTAGTTTCAAGCATTTCATAAGCAGGACTTCTATCAAAACCAGAAAATTCACCTCCGTAATAGAAAATGACTTGGTTCTATTACTGAAACCCTGTAGACTCTACAGTACAAATAGCAAAAGCATAATCGTGTTTGATAATTTTTCTCTCTTAGACACAAATACATGCATAAAGATTATATAACCAATAAAAATTATACCTGTAAATTCAGCTTGAATTCTCTAATGATGTTAAAAAGCTCCCTATAACCAGACCACACATATTTCTGAGGGTTCCAACCTTCAACAATGCCCCACCAACAATCCACAACAACACCATCTATATTTAAAGACTTGATATGGATTAGCTCCTGCCTAATGCCTTCTGGATCAATCAACTCGCAAAATTTGTTAATAATACCAGCCTGCAATAAAAGACTAATTTTTTAGAAGTCCTATAGTCAACTACAAGGCAAACACAGTCAAAGCCACAAAGGACACAAAATGTATAATTTTCTGTCTAGGACTGACACATTACACCAGTTTGATGCAGTTTATTCAGCAAGCAGCAAATAGAAGACACTTACTGGAAGCTTTACATAAACAGGAACGTATGGCGTGCCAGTAAAGTCATTTTCATGCACCCCAGGATGTATATCTTGCATAAGCTGCATCAACAAACTACACAATCAGTTGGTCCTGGATCACATCTGTTCATACACAAAGCTCCAAATAATGGGTATTGATGATGCAAAATTTAAAAGCACTAAAATGCAGAGAAAGGTTTAGTTTCTATCCTAAAACTAACTAGCATACTAGGAACTAACATAAAGCCATTGAAGCAGCAAGTTTACATGATTAGCATCAGGTCAGGACATCAGGGTGCAATATTCATTTTCTATATGTTTCTATATCAGCATTGTCATTGCTTAATTGGTGCTCTGGTTGTGAATTTTCCAATATTCACTGTGAATTTTACTTGTCTTGATACTCAAGTTTCCCTGATGGTTGTGAGCTTTACACACCAATATGTCAATCAATAATACTTCCAAACCAAGGGGAACATATTCTAAATGCCAAGCGCACTTGTTAACACACTTTATGACTTCTTTAATCGGTGCAAACTGCAAAATGTAACTTCATAGATCATTTGGAATCAAAAGGAACATCAGTGCTGCAAGCCTCACTGAAACGCATCATTTTATTAAAAAAAAAAAACGAGAGAGAGACACATATAGGGCACAAATTACGTGAATAAAAACTGGAGCATTCCCCATTCTCCCATTCAACCATCTAAGTGCCGCTGCACCCCCACACCCCCCCCCCCCAAACTTTCACACGCCACAATTTACCAAATTTTTGTCGCATACTTTGGTTTCTCACGGGTCCTCTCTTTTTTTCAGTGTGAGTACTCATTCTTTTATTTAATTCATCCTTTTGGGATTTGAGAAAAATCTTGGTAACCCAATTATTTTTCTTTCACATAGATAGCCTTGGGTGAATTTTTGAAGTTAGAGATAATTCTCTCAAGAGAAAGGGGTGTTACCCATTGGATGAGAGATTCCTAATTGGGTTCCTAAGGTATGCCCACAACTCAAATTCATAGGATTGTTGGGTTTTGGCAAGTTCTCATTCTTAGGGAATTTCTATTTTTGAGCTCTAAATATAGATCAAAGTATTTTGTTGATAAAGTTAATTCTGAACCCCTTTTAAATATTGTTGGTGTTCAAAATTGTAGGCTTGCATTTTTTTCATGGTTCCGGAATAGTCTTGTGAAGCAAGTTAATTGGTCTTCATTGTTGTGAGTGGATAATTATCATAATGACTTATTTCAATTATCACTCTAATTAGTCATTACATTATTATTGTTATAAATTTGCTGATATAGGAAACAAATTCTTAAATTTATTTCTTGATCACATGAAAGTTCATTGGAAATTATATTTCATCTAATTATCTAAAATTATTTAGAAAAGTGTGAAAGAAGCTATTGTTTTAATTGTATTTGATGATATTCAACTGTGAGACATATGCGTTGAGACTCTTATTATTGAGAACAATTTGATTTGTATACAAGAACGATTTTTCGTTGTATAAACATTGTGAGAGGAGCTATGTTAGAATCTTATAACCGTTAGCAAAAATAACCGTCTAGGTACACCTAGTTATATTCCGGGAAGAGAAGGTTACCCGTTAGATAGAGCTGTCAGTGCACGGAGAAAGCTATCAACGAGGTGAAGCTACCCCCATCAAAATTAACTACAACATTATGTTTGCCAGGAAAGAGTTACGCATTAGATGAAGCTACCCCTAAGAGAGAGGCCGCCCTTGGGAGGAGAGGGCTATCAACGACGTGGAACTGTCTTGAACTTTGGTTTTCCAATGAGTGACCCTTATAACGTTATAGGACATCTACCCTAATAATGTCTTTAGAAAACTAATATTATTAACTTTAGTATATATTAATATGACATGCTTTGTGTGAGCCCTATAATTGCAAACTACCCGTGCATTATTTGCTTCTCTTTCATATTCATTATGGTTATTGGCCCTCCCTCAGTCTGTGTGACTCACCCGTCTTATTATTTAATGTTTACAGATCATCAAGTAGCGGAGTTGCAGGTTACTAAGGACGTCAGTCCATTCTAGTAGAATCCCTGTTGGTAGGCCCCAAATGTCTTGGCGGCCTTGATATTTTTTTTCTCTTTTGTTTGGACATTCTACAGCTGTTTAGCCGTTAAACTTTCATTTTGGATACGTATTAGATGTTTTAGTGTGGATATTATAATTATGTTGGAGTTTGGTTGATTTTGGTTGAATTATAAATAAATTTGGTCAAATTTTTATATTTTGGGATAATGAAAATACATAAGGAACTCTGCCGAAATTCTGTCCAATTTAGCATATTGCTTGGTCGAAGAGGTTTGTTATCTCATGGGATGGTTTATAAGTAGGCTTGCCAGGTTAAGTTGTGTTTCAAAGTAAATTAGCCTGTGTGCCGGTCATGGGCCTTCTTCTTGGTTGTGACACTCACCCTCACAGAATTTTGCTAAAAGACAAACAAACTAATGATACAATGTTTTATCAAGAATAACAGTAATCATATGGTTTCAACTACTGCTCCACAACCACGTTAAGTTAAATTTAAACCCAACACTTGAGAACAAAACAAATGAAATAAACTTGATATTGGAGTGTACAGCTTGCTCATCAGAAAAACATCATATAAGAATGTCTAATTTGCAATCTTCAACCAATAGCATGTAAAGAAAACACTAGAATGTAGAATCAGATGATACATAAATTGTTCAGATTTCACATAATAAAACAGCGAAGACAGCTAAAACGATAGCCTGTGTATATATCTGAATCAGCATCAAATATAATGCAAATACTCGTGAACTAGTCGCAAAAATCACCTGATCAGCCTCCAAGCATTCAACAGAATTGATGGGGCTAGCATTTGTATATTTCTCATTCTTTGAGTCCCTTTCTGCAATTACAACAGAATCAATGGACGCAGGCGACAAGCATTCGTCAATTCTAAGCACAGATGGCCGATTCTCAAGCGTTTCCTTAACAGAGCAATTTCTCAAAGAGCCAGCAGAGAGTTGACTTTCAACTGACCGTGCCGCAAACGAACCCTGCATAATAATATTACATTACATAAATATAAAGAACTTCAAATTAACATACCAAATGAAATGCCAGCCAAACATTTCATTATTATTATTTTTAATCAATATGAGTAACAAGTAAAACCTAATTCAAGCACATTGGCACAATAAGTCACGTCTCAAATTTCAAACCTTCTAACCTACCAACAAATTGAAACATTGCACACAATAACAAGCAAACAGAATCATTAGCTTAATCGTGAAAGAAAGCAAGGAACCATGTGAGAAGGAGGGGGACACTGGCGATAGGTGGTGCCATCGGCGTCGACAACCCAACCAGCCTCACGCGCGAGCGCGGCGAGTACGTCGTTCATGTCAGCACGCGCCGGCAGAGGGAAATTCCCGTACTGACGGAGACCAGCAAGCATGCGGCTCGTGATGGCTCGACGGTGTCGCTCACGGAGCTTGGTGCGCTCCTTCTCCTTTTCTCTCTCTTTCTTTCCCTTAGCGCCGGAATTAGTGGCCGTCGCCGCCGCAGCAGCGGCGGCGGCGAAACCTCGGGGACGGCGAACCTGAGGGTGAGGGTGTGGTTGAGTCAAATAATCGGAGCTGTGGTCGCTTTGAGGGTCGAGATCTTGTGTGGAAGCATCGTCGTTCATGCTCTTCATCTTCACAATTTCACTCTTCTAACATTCTTTCTTCTTCTCCACAGTCCACACTTAAACGCACACTATCTCAGACTCGCGCTTCTATCAACTCAGCTCAACGCTCTTTGTTTTCTTACTATTTTTCATGAAATGTACTGGCCCAATCCAAGTGCTTCTTCCTCTTGGACCTCAATTACTCAAATCCCCACGTAGCAAAAATTAAATTGAAAAAAAAATGTCTTTTTTACTTCAAAAAATGTAAAATAACTGTTGTTCATAATTTATAGAAAATGTATCTTTCTCTCACTAACAAATTATTTTGGCCTTCTGAACTATTTTGATCTATAGCAATCTGCCCTATCATCTTTTTAAAGACGATTTTTTTCTTATAAAAAAATTATTGTATTTAATAGTATTAATATATTAAAGTTTATCATTTTTAATAAATTCTTACTACATACAACATTGTTCTTGAATCGACTCAAAATTAGACCATGACTAATTTGATTTATAGTACCAATTGTTTTTGTCTACTTGAATCAGGACAAATCGATTTTGGATATTAATTCAGACAACAGTGTTACATAGTACCAAAAATAGAACAAAACGAGCATCTTTATATAATTTGTCTTAAAATAAAAAGTAAAGTTTGGTCTTTGACGGAAAACATGGATGAATAATCCCATGCAATTTTCGTTTTCTAAGGTACAGATGATACAAGACCATAGTCTCAACCATTACTCCATTACTTATTATTAGTATATGAATGTAATATATATCTTTATCTTTTTTTTTTCATATACATTTTTTAATTCACTAATTAAACTAGTGATCTAATGCTTCAATCAGTAACTCAATAACTTGACTTAGTCATTAATCGATTCAAATTTAGTAATATTAATATATATATATAATCAAATTAATTATCCTTTACTTTTAACTTTTCTTAAAAAGACATGTCACTTTTATATAAGAATTTGCAGGCTAAAATGCTCCCAATTACTCCGAAGACACTAGAAAATTAATGATGAAAAAAATACTGAACATCACGACATTGAATGTTACTTTTTATTAAAATGTTTACACTTTTAATACCTTAATCAAAGTCTTTACAACAATGATGAGTAATAATTATTGTTATTATTAGTGATCTAACAAGGCTGTGCACACTGAGTATCTACACCGCTTGGAGAATGTAGAAGGTTTCTGCATCTACATATATGATCATAAAATTTTTAATAAAGTTAAATATTAACATATTTCACTGATCAGTCAAGATAAGTTAATCATGAGTTATCCAAAACTCTGGAAAATCATCCCATAGCCACCCTTGCATCATGATTATACATTGGAAGAACAGGTAAGCACATGAGGCAGACCAAATTGTAAATCGCAGTGTAGTTGGTCTTTCAGGTCGGGTAGGAGACAACTAGTATTTGCCTCCTTCAATTTACACTCCTATTGAAATGTTTCTCTTCTCTTTTTTTTTCTCTGAAAAGTGAAAGGATATTATCACACGCATGCACGACAGTTCATTGTTGTAAAACCACAATTGACTGGTCTACAGATAAAGAGAATGATTCAGTCAAAGATGCTGGGTTAAACTGCAACTCCATAAATGATGAAAAGTACTCATTTTGACCGATACTTTTTCCCTTCTTTTTGCAAACTCTGTATGTTGAACAAGCGGGGGGAAACAAAAGAACGTCTACATACATCACAAGAATCTTTTTGGACCCTCAGCTTCAGATTGAACTAGTAGATGAGTCTATTTCTACCATGGTTTTATGATTATTCAGAAAATGGAGTAAATAATCATTGACAACAATGAGAATACTAGGAGAAAGGACTGTGCTTCTTCTGATGGTGTCACATCATTGTATGGGCAATACTTTAATGCTTCTCTCAGGAGCTGAGTGTCTCAGAGGAGATGATGCTGATAAACAATTTGCAACTTTAGTTCTCCGTTGGCAGTGAATCAGATATACAAATGTCCCCTCGACATAGTGGGCACACCCTGTGTATAATATTTGAAAGTTAGAGATACAAATTTCCAAGCATCTTTAGGACATGTGGAGTTGAATGTAAAGATACTAACATAATGATGACATAAATAGGGGACAACATGGTACATAGGGACATATATAGCTCATTTGAGAATGCAAAAGAATTCATCAATTATTACAGTAGGGTCTTATGAAATGCCAAGATTTAAACACAACAATTCCATAACATCATGTTGTCAGAAGGGCATTTAATCCTTCATATCCATCACAAAATATCATGGAGGTTGGACCACAGGTTGAATAAGTTCCAGAAAATAGGTTAGATGCTCATGAGATGGAACAACGTTCAGTCAGTTTAGCCAATCTCCAAAGTTTACCAGTAAATAGTTTTGCAAATATCTAGTTCACCAGCACTGCCTATTTACTTATAAGATTAGAATGTTTCTAGATTAAAAAATATGCAAAACTCACTCATGTATGTTCTTTATTCTTCTGTGGCATTTACTAAATAGACTTCACAGACCCAGACATGATGGTTACCCACTAAGCGGAGAAAATACTATTAAAGGAAAATTATGCCCCTAATTTATTTTGCAAAAAACGGAATAAGAAGGTCAGTTACCCAGCTAATTTTCATACTTAAACACCGTTACTATATAACTTGATTTCGTTGTAAAAAACCTATTACTAAATATTTCATGGGTAGAGCCAAAGAATGTGAACTGTACAAGTTAACAATAACATTGATTAAATAAGGATTAAATGAAAGAAGAGGCTCTGGTGTATAGAGAGGACCTAGTCGTTTAAAAAATAATCATAGAAACGATGGAACCATTATTTTTTTTATCTATATTCTTCTGTGGCATTTACTAAATAGACTTCACAGTCCCAGACATGCATGGGTAGTACATTGCAGCAGTAAATTGGCAGGAATATTTGTAGCAATAGGCAATTTTATTTTATATAAATCTGAAGTTTTTAGCCATATAGTTAACCAAAAGGACACACAAATCCCGATACCCATGTACCTGTGAATCTCCTTCAGCCATTTGTCTATACATGTTGTATGAAACTCGTGATGACAAGGCAGAACTCGCATGCTGTCTCCATCCTCGTACTCCACAAGGCATATATAGCATCTGTGAAATTAAAGGATAAGCACAAACAGCAAAAAAACTCTTTACTATAATCAATATTAGAGAAATGCCCAAACTAGTTAAGTTTGATAGAACTAAATAAATATATAAAAAATGCACATTGGCATACTAACTAAAAAATGTAAAAAAAGAGGGTAAACGCCACACTCCATCACCTCCCAAAAAAAAGACACTCATGAAAATCTGAACCCATACTTCAAATAATGAATAGTTAAAGCTAAATATGCTCTAAGTAACGACAACAACAATTGGGTACGGAAGTGGAAGGTAAGCTTTTAGTGTCCAGTATCAGTTGGCATTTTCATGCCATCATGAAAAACATTACAATCCAAAATTGCAGATTGCAATCAGACTATCAGAGCCATGATGGCCTCACAGGACATGACTAAATATTATTGTTCATTGTTTGCATTCTCCCTCTTAATCTTTGTTTAAGAGAAGTCGCATACCCTCTAAATTTTTATCTGACAATTTACTCAAAATATATAAAAGAGAAAACGATTGACATCAAAGAAAAGGAAACATAAATGGACAAGAAAAAATCGGAATAAAAAATCTGAAGGCATTTGAGAAAATGAACATTGTGAGGTGGATTAAGACTAAATACTTACTGTACAGGTTCTTCTTGATGTTTGTGCAACTTTGTATACAATTTTACAGGCAAGGATTCCACAACTTCAGTAGGTGCAGGAACAGAACCGATAGATGACACAGAAGGGCGAGAAGATAAAACTACAGATTGCTGGTGAATTTCATCCAGAACCTAATTAAAATATGTACAAATATTCAACTTGTATAAATATATATAATGAACGGCCACCATAACAGTTAACAACACTAAAAATTACCTCAAATAAGGCTTCAGCTAGCATAACAATTCTTGATATGCTAGCTCTAGCATTGGTATCATCATTCGAATTGGTATCACGACCACTGATTCGGCATGTGCAACGACCATTTCTATGTTGACCAGACAAGATACACGATCTGTCATGTCCAGAAAGATTTTCAAACCGGCTACCGAGCCGCTGAAGTGCACGGACCTAAACCATTTGAACTGTAGATCATTAGCAATGAATAAAATCCAGGGCATGAAGAAAGAGGACATGTATAAGTAACTCCAAGTCTTAGAGTTTCTATTTATGCCAATATTTTGCTATGTGTGAAGATGTCACGTTTACAGATCACAAGCAAAACAAATTGGCTATTTTTTTTGCATCTCCTTTTTCTATTATAAGGGTATGCTTTTAGTTTGGAAACATATTACCAGACCATCAAATGTTACTAAAAAGTTTATAAAATTCACAAACCTGGGATCGAATTCTTCTTCTCCTTTCGATGAAATTGGACCTATGTTCCAGTAGATCCTGATACCTAGTTTCTCTAGATCGTGAAGTCTCAACTTCATAGTCTTGGATACCAAACAAGGAGCTTGACATACTAGGTTGAGGATATCCAGATGTAGCAGAAGAATTTGCAACATTACGACCAGATGGTGACACTCGTGTGTCTCTCTCCCCTACTCGTCTGCCATTATCTTGACTAGCATCTCTCACTTCTCTCTCTTGTTGCAGAGGGCAAAAGCTGAAGTCAGATACTGCTGATCGGCGGAGAACTCTATCACGAAGCCTTCCAACACTCAAAGTTCGGCTAAAACGAACATTACGTTCAACAGGTTCTCGAGCACCATTTCGTCTATCAGTATGTCTAGTCTCAGTATTTTCTGTATCTGTATGAACTCTAGGAGAAAAAAAGTTCACATCTGGCACTGCTCTCGTACCATCTCCACCTCCAACCACATCTTGTATAGAAGAAAGTGTAGGACTGCTCGGCAAGTTGCCCGGCGAAACCGATGCAGGAGTATTAGATCTTAAATTATTAGAAGCATTTTCATGGTACTGTAAAGGCCTCCCTTGACTAACAAAAGACGCATTAAGCAATTCACCACATTGTTGAATTTCATTTCTATTAATCAAGCTGGCAGGTGGCCCAGGATGCACGCTAAGGTCATCTTCATTGTTAAATACTGAGAGACCTCCCGAAGAAACAGGGCAGGGCCTAGATGACCCTAAACTTGTGGTTCTGCTAAGTCTGAAGCTTATATTACCAGGCACAAGGCTGAAGCGAGAAAGAAATCGACTTGAAGGGTTCATGGACTGAGTTGAAGAAGAATGTGCAGAGCTGCTACCAGTTCTGGATGCAGCATGACTCCACTCATCAAGGTCAATGTTAGAAGGCATACAAGATACTTCATCAGATTTAACCTTTCTAAAAGACTCTGTCTTCACTTCATCTGAGTCTATAATTTCATTCCCATCAGAGTATGTAACATCACTTCCACTTACTTTATTCTGATCACAAACCTAAAGCATGAGTTTCAAACTATAGTTAGGCAGTTAGTACCACAAAACGTTGATCAATTCCAAAACTATCGTTAACATGTCGGTTATACACACAAACAAATATATGAAAACAAATAGAGAAGAGAAACTATTGCATTACATTATTTTCAAAACAATCTGAAGGGCATGTCATAGCTTAGAAACAAAATAAGGCATGATAGGTCAATGGAGCTAACAATAGGACAGAGGCGTAATGGTAAGAAGTTCTGATTAACCACTTGACCAGAATTCTTAAAATTTGTAAGTTGTAATAGGAACTCAATGTATTAGAGTTGTTGCCTTATTGTATAAAACAATATCGCATCTTTCTAGAAGCTTATTAAATTACGTTATTTCCTACATTAAGAATCGATTTATTAGGAGTCTCAGCAGTAAATTACAAGACAAGAAACATTCACAAAAGTGGTAAATGTCAAGAGATGAACTGAAACAAAACCAATAACCTTCAGTTTCCATATCATACATCTTATTTTAAATGTACAGACACCAAGCAGAAGGGCAATAAACTCATAGCGAGCAATTTCGTTATACTGAGAGTAGTGAAACTGAACGTTATGTTTTCAGACAAATACATTTAAAAGTAACTGAAAATTTAGCCGCGGAATAAAGATAACACCAATCCATGCATAAATAACAAGAGAGAAAAAATATATTAAAATCCTTGATTTTAAAAAAATAAAGAGCTTTGCTTGTTAGTACGAAAATTTTTGCACGAAAAATGACTAAACATACGTGGCTTCATTTTAATTGATTATTATACCACAGTTAAGAAATGAAGTATTTGACGGAAATCACGGTGAGTCGTTGATATGTAATTTCGTAAAATTCATTTCTTACAATTCAGGATTTTCCCAAAAAAAAAAAGTTAACTATATTGAAATCATGAAAAAGATTATCATTTGAAATCCAATTCAATTAAAAGTGAACAAGGACCAGAAAACGATTAATTTCTGAATCCTTAGGAGTGTGATCATAGTAGCAACCTCCATTTTACAATCCAAAAGCCAAGTCACGTGAAACATATTAGTCCTCAAAGAATGAGTTTAAAGAGATAGTAAAAATGAAGAAACAAAGAAGTTAGTTACATTGTGAAAAATTCCGAACAACATAGCAAGTTGCTACTACCTGGTCATCATTATCAATGTCACGAGATCCAGAAGATGTTCCTAAACAATAAGATGGGAAACCTCTACGCCCCTTAGATCGACCCTTCCTGAAACTACCCGAAGACGATGATGACGTGGCTTTGCTGCCACTTGACCCCATTTGAAAATGAATGCGTTTCCGATTACCCAACAGGCCAAAGAGCAAGACCCAGAAATCAAAATGCGTTCTTTCTGAGATCCCAGGTGTTTCAGATCTACAGGGTTGGCGAACTAAAGTAGCATTGTTCAACGGTGTTGTGTTGAATAAAGAGAAAGATGTGTGATGCAGTGTTTAAATGTGAAAAGGGGTCAAAATAACAGAAGGAGGTTGAAATGTAAGGTAAGTGTAGAGTGCAGAGGGTAAAGCCGTAAAGGGTGGTGTGGTGATGGGAGTAGCTGAGTGAATGAGACAAAGCAACTCGCAGAAAAACGGGAAAGGAGGCTTTTTTGGTAAGTAAAGTGAAGAGAAGATAAAGAAAATATTCATATTTTTTTCTATAATATTCATTTTTATTTGTGTCATTCATTTTATTACCGTTTTTTCTATTCTTCTTGTGTATTTTTATACCAAATATTATATGCAATTAATATATAGTTAATATTTCTGAAAAGAAAAATTGTATCTGAATGTATTTTAATTTAATGTATATCGTAAAAAAATTTACATTGTGAGTTGTGTTAATTTTTTAAGGTAGAGCTTTCAGTTCAAAAGTTATGTATAAAAAATTTATTTAATGAATTAGTTTTATTATGATGTGAATGTTCATTATTTGATTTATTTTTTTGGTGTAAGATATCTATAATTTAAAACAAAATAACATAATTAGTATTTTTTTTCAAAATGTTCAAAAATTAACCTATGTGCTGTTCTTAAAAAAAAAAAAAAACAAAATAAGTAGGTTTATTGGATAAAGAAAAATGGCATTTTTGTGTGCCACGATTTTGGGGATTCAAATTTAGCTTTGTTGGTACGCTCTGTGCAGTGTGTCTTTCTATCGCATTCAATTTGACATGGGCAGGAGTGAGATGGATCTGCCCCAACTCCTATCTTACCATTTCTTTGCTCAGAAATCAAAACTCTTATCTTACCTTATTTGAATAATTGAATTTGTTCTGAAGCTTCTGTTTGATAGGAAGAGCATATTCTCTATCAAAGCACAGACACTTATCTGTTAGAAGTACCTGTAGTTTAAAGGGACTTTACCCCTTTAACATGTTTAAGTTAACTTGGAGTATGTACCATAAAATTTTATAAAAATAGATATGGATATTAGTACTTTACAACCCACCCCCATGACACACTCATCCATACATCATTTGGCATATTAAGTATAAAGTAAAAAAATTAATATCACCCCTATAATTGCCTACGATCACAATCATAAATTACATCTTATGACTTTTTTTCTACTCATTTTTAAAGTAAAAAAACTTCTTCTCGCTATTGTGGTATGACAGCTTTGTATAATTGTGTATGTGGTTACCTCGCACTCCTATTGCAATAATTTTTTTCAAAGCGAACATTGTTAAGCACTCATTTAATAATTAATTTTATAATTAAAATGTGAAATAACATTCTTACCCAATGAAAGTTGTCGAGAATCAAATAAAATAGTGTGGTAAAATAGGAAAAAAAATAGATCTTTAAAAAAGTTTAAATAAAAGAAATGTAAAAAAAAAAAAAAACAGCAGATCAATAAGTGAAGCAAGCATTCTTGCTTAAGGATGAACGATTACGAGAAAGAGATCTAGGCACCGAGCTCCTATGGTATTAGAGTCACAAAAGTATAAAGTATGTAAAGTTAAAAAAAAATTCACAATAAAATGAGAGATAATAAAGTTGTAGAGAATATATTGAATCTATTGTATTATGAATAACAATTGCACAGCAATATACAGGCACTGTTGGGTTGCACAAGCGCTGACCCATTATGGCTAAATAATAGATTACATATCAATTAAAGTTAATGCACAATAAATAGAAAGATACAACAAATCACATAACAAATTACAGCAGTGTCAGCCCTTGATTCAAGGAGATAAATATGATATTTGCTTCAATCAACCAGCTGGTCTTACATTCTCCCGCAAGATGGGGGATCCGTCAGAGACACCAATCTTGTGCAACAAATGCTGATGGCAGGCCTTAGATAATGGTTTAGTTAAGTAATCAGCCAACTGATCAGTGGTGCAGACATGATGAACACAGAGTTTGCCCTGTTGAACTAAGTCGCGGACAAAATGAATGTCAATGGAAATGTGTTTCATGCGACTGTGATAAACCGAATTGTGAGTCAGGTAAGTAGTCAGATTGTCACATAGAATTATCGGAGGCTTTGGAATTGGAACACCAGGTTCAGTGAGGAGAGAGTGCAGCCAAGATAGTCCCGCAGCAGAATTTGTTAAAGCACGATACTCAGCCTATGTAGATGATCTGGCTACTACACGTTGTTTTGAGGACTTCCATGCTATGAGATTGGACTCGTAGAAGACAAGGTGTGCAAAGGTTGAAGTGAAGTCATCCTTGTTGCCAGCCCAATCGGCGTCACTATATGCTAGAAGAGTGAAGGTTTTTGGTTTTCGAAGCAACAACCCATGAAAGATAGGGAACTTAAGATACCGAAGAACACGTTTTAGTGCAGTCAAATGGATGGTTGTGGGATGTTGCATGAACTAAGCCAATTTGTTGACTATGAAGGCAATATCAGGACACGTCATGGACAAATACTGCAGGCTGCCAATAGTGCTGCGATAAAACTTGCTGTCAATAGGAGTGGAAGCATCACCCTTAGTGAGAGATGTGCTGGTTGACATGGGGGTGAGGACAGGTTTGGCCTCACGCATTTTTGTTCTTTCCAAAAGATCTAAAATATATTTGTGTTGGCTCAAAAATAGACCTGTGGGAGTAGGTATCACCTCAACACCAAGAAAATAATGTAGGTCCCCCAAGTCCTTAATGGAAAAAGATTTAGTAAGGGCTATAATACAGTCAACAACGATACGAGAGGAGTTGCCGGTGATTAATATGCCATCCACATAGATAAGAGTGTAGAGAACCAGTCCTTTGTGATTGAGAATAAAAAGAAAAGGATCAGATTTGGAGTTAACAAACCATAATCACAGAGAAACTTACGCAATGTGTGGAACCATGCTCGTGGTGCTTGCTTGAGCCCATAGATGGACTTTCTCAGACGACATATGTGATGAGGCATTTCTGGATGAACGTAACCTGGAGGTTGTTGCATGTAGACCTTCTCCTTTAGAACGCCATGCAAAAAGGCATTATTGATGTCTAGTTATCAAATTGGCCAGTCATGCTGCAATGCCAAAGATAGAACTAATCGGATGGTTGCTGGTTTAACTATAGGACTGAATGTTTCAGTATAGTCCATCCCTGGACGTTGGTGAAAGCCTTTGGCAACGAGTCTAGCATTGTATCTATCAATATCTCCATTGGGTTTTCGTTTAATCCTGTAAACCCACTTACAACCGATGAAGTTTGCAGCTTGAGAGTGTGGAATCAGCTCCCATGTGCCTTGCTGGACTAGAGCATCAAACTCTGCACTCATGGCAGCACGTCATTCACTAGATTTAAGGGCTTGAGTCACACATGTTGGTTCCATAATGGGGGGCATAGGATGTTTTGTGGTAAGAAGATACTTGGCATTAGGCTTATGAATATTATTCATGGCTCGTGTGACTGGCCGAGAAGGAAGAGGCAATGGGGGAGGTGTTGATGTAGCGTTATTTGTAGAGGTTGGTAGTGGAGATCCTTGAGATACATTGTGAATGGGGCTAGAGGAAGTATGAGATATGAGAGGGCTAGGTGGAGCAGTGGAGAATGGAGGGGGTGTGGATAAGGAGGAATTAGAATTGGGGGAAGGGATTGGAGGCAGGTTTTGTGGAGCTAGTTGTTGAAGTATAAGAGGATGATGAGATAGAGATGGGGAGTTGTGATGTTGAGAAGAATTGGAATTGGAAATGGAAGTAGTTGAAGATGGGGTGAAGGATGGTGAGTCATAAGAGAAAAGTGGATTAGACTTAAAGGGAAAAATTGACTCTTGAAACACCACATGTCGTGAGATGTACATTTTGTTAGTGGGTGGATGATAACACTTATACGCATGATATTGAGAGGAGTACCCGAGGAGGACACAAGGCATGCTTCGAGTGGATAATTTGTGTTGAGAATATGGTCTGAGTCAAGGATAACATAAGCAACCAAACACTCGAGAATTGTGATAATTTGGTTTGCAACCAAAAAGAATTTCATATGGTGATTTGTGTTTAAGTGGGATAGTGGGCATACGATTGATAAGATAGACTGCCATTTGGAAAGCAAAGCACCAAAATTTGTTAGGAACATTGGAATGAGACATAAGAGCTAGGCCAGTTTCTATAATATGACAATGTTTTCGTTCTGCTATGCCAATATGTTCAGGAGTATATGGTGGACTCATAAAATGAGAAATGTCATTAGAGTTGAAGAATGGCTTTAGTTTCAAAAATTCAGTGCCACCATCCGTATAGATAGATTTTATTTTAAATGAAAACATAGTCTTAACTTTGGCACGAAACAGTAGGAATATAACAGCAACCTCAGTCTTATTTTTTAATGGATAAATCCAAGAATAACGAGTGAAATGATCAACAAAAATAAGATAATAACGATACCCATTAATAGAGGTAACAGGGGAAGGTCCCTAAACATCAAAAAATATAATTTCTAAAGGAGCACTTGTCGCTATAGAAGATTTAGAGAAAGGAAGTTTGTGGCTTTTATTGACATGACAAGAAACAAAATGAAGATTTTTTATAACAGAACTGGCAGAGATGCCGCAAGTAGACAAGATTTGAGTGAGAACACTTGAGGAGGGATGACCAAGACGAGCATGCCATAGTGAGGAGGGAGAGCACATGAATGATAAAGCGAAAGGGGATGATGAGGAACGTGGACGAAAAGTATAGAGATCACCACTACTTGGACCGCACATCAGCAGTGCCCCTATTGCTAGATCCTTCACACAGAAAAAGGAAGGGTGAAACTCAAGATATGCATTATTTGATTTGCAAAATTTGGAGACAGAAATTAAATTATGTTTGGCATGGGGGACACAGAGGACATCATTAAGAGTAAAGGCAGCAGTGGAAGTGGATAGTGCAGTGGAACCAACATGCGAAATTTTTAAACTTGTACCATCACCAATTTGAACTTCATCGGGGCCATCATATGTGGAATGAAGATGCAAGTTATTAAGGTCAGTGGTTACATGATGACTAGCACCAGTATCAAAAACCCAGCTAGGTGCCGAGGAAGAAGATGCAGCGGCATAATTGATTGTGGAAGCATTGCTAAGTTGAAGTATTTAGGGGCAAAATTTTGCGATGTGACCAGGGAATGAGCAGAACTGGCATCTTGGCGGAGGTTTGTTACCAGGGGAAGGGAAACCACGTGTCTTTCGTGGGAAAGCACCAGGTGGGCCACAAGAAGAAGAGGATGAGAAAGGACGGCCACGCCCACGAGTCGGTGTTGGAAGGAAACCATCAGTCCTAGAGTTACGCTAAATGAAGTTGGCAGTTGGGACATGCACATCAGACTGAGCAGTTTCACGATGGAGGTATTCATCATGAGCAAGGAGTTGGCTGTGAAGCTCCTCAAAGGTAAAAAGGTGTTCCTGAGTGCGAATCGAAGCTGCAATGTCACAGTATTCATTACCAAGACCATTGAGGACATAGAGGGCTATGTCATCGTCAGAGAGAGGTTTATCAAGCACAGCAAGTTCATCAGTAAGGCTTTTCACTGAGAAAAGATAATCAGAGATGGATTTGTCACCCTTAGTGCAGCGTTGGAGTTGATTTTTGATCGACATAACGTGGGATCGAGATGTGTTGGCAAATTGTGTTTCGATGGCAACCCATAAGGAATGAGCAGTGTCATAGGAGGCAAAGGAGAGGCTATCACTTTCGGTCATGGCAACAAGGAGGAGATTTATGATGAGTTGATCAATGGTGAACCACAAGGTGTAGTCGGGGTTGGGAACAAAGGATCCACCTTGAGCAATGGTGAAGGATTGAGGGGGAGTAGTTCCATCAATATGACCCAGGACTTGGATACCAGAGAGAAGAGTGGTTACTTGACGTTTCCACGCATGAAAATTGGTGCGAGATAATTTGAAAGTGATGGAAGTATTAAGAAGAAGGACAGATTTGGAAGGGGCAGGGGACACGGTGGGAACAGCAAGCCATGAATTGAAGGAAAAAGGATTGAGAGCGGTAAAGCTACAGGCAAGTTGATACCATGTAGCGAATATATTGAATCTATTGTATTATGAATAACAATTGTACAGCAATATATAGGCACTGTTGGGTTGCACAGGCGCTGACCCATTATGGCTAAATAACATATTACATATTAATTAAAGTTAATGCACAATAAATAGAAAGATACAACAGATCACATAACAAATTACAGCAGTGTCAGCCCTTGATTCAAGGAGATAAATATGATATTTGCTTCAATCAACCAGCTGGTCTTACAAAAGTGAAATTTTAAATACCGAATAAAGAAAGGGTAAAGATCATTCTTTGTTTACGAGTGTTAAAAGTAGTTCCTATATGAATTAGATATGCAAGGGAACCTTTCTAAGAACAATGACACGATACGTGATCTCTCCAACTCTACAATCATGGAGTCGAAAGTGGTAAGAGGGAAGGTTAAACTACAAGTATATTATTAGAGATAGTTCAAGAGGAACTCAAAACCCATATACACAGAAAAAATTACTAATTTAGAGAAATAAAAAAAAAATATACTTATACAAACTAAAACGGATGTAATTTCGTGGGTTCAAATACCAATCAACTAACAAAATAGCTTCTCCCTTATTAACAAGTGATAGTCATTTCCAAGACCTCAAAATAATAGAATCTAGAACTTCCCTCTCATCCAAAACACCATTGGAAAATACAATTTTATTTCTATATAACTACAAAGACCACATTGTACTTACCCAAACAATTAATAAGCATATCCCTTCTCTTTTACTACAGCCAACACTAACCCAAGAAAGCAAGTGAGTCGATATATCTGAAAGCAAAACCAGTGAGAATCCAAGCCAACACGCAGTAAAGTACCAGATTTGAGATGAAACTGAACACGTTAAAAATAAATGAGTTAGAAGTTCCTCCAAATTATGACAGAAACAACAAGTTATATCATCAATTTGAACACCTCAATCAATCAACAAACCCTTATAAGGAAGTACATTCAGCAATAATAAGATTATTGTTCTACTTAGAGAGAAAGGAAAAATAAACTATATAATGAACAAAGGATGAAAGATGGAGAGACTTTTTTTTTCACTTAAACTTTTTAGTGATTGAGAGGTTTTACCCAAAAAACAAGAAAGAATAATGAATGAACTTCATAAAAGATTCCTTCTCAAAAGAGTATTTTCACAAGTGTGCTACCTAAGATGATTAACTTAGAGCGCAAAGTAGAGATAAAAGAATAATTTCATGACCTATAAACACAGACATAAAAAAGTGTGTTCAGACGAATATTTTTCACTATATTTGAGTAAAAAAATGATGTTTAAACAAAGTTGAGAAAATATTATAGTAATATATGAATCCACATAGAGGATTTGACTTAGAGAACTAAACACACTTAACTCTAATAAAGACATTTTACATCTTAAAATAGATGTAAGGGTTACTCTTAGACCTAACTTATACCTCGAGATATCAATAAACCTCTTATAAAGAGGAAGAATATTGAGAGATTAATATAACTTTAGTTAAAATAAAAAAACACATATTATGTTATTATTTTTGTGTATTTCACAAGCTTATAAACCTATCACTTATAATATTTTAATTTTTAGTGTAAAACAAAATTACAAGTAATAAACTTAGATATGTATTCAGAATAAATAAAAATAATAATTTATACATGTAATTCTTGATATGAGTATTTTTTTAAAAAAAATATAAATAGAGAAACAAATATTATATAATTTATCCAAATTTTCCAATTTTTTTTTTACTACACAAACTTAAACCTTAAAAAAAAATTGCAATAAAATTGTAAAAGAGGAAGAAAAAGACAATTAAATGAGTATCAAAAGACTGAATTTGTAATTGCATGCGGTGCGATTCTATTTTGACCCGTAGATGGTATATGTTGATTTGATATCATAATTATAAAAAAAATGTAACAATTGTATTGATCTTTGATAATATTAAATAAATTCTTTTCTTCCTTTATATGATTTTATAAATATATAGATATACAAACGAAAATAAAATATAAGATATAATCAATAAAATCACTTTGTTTCTGCTATTTTCTTAAGGATGAGACTATAAGACCTGATCAAAAATTCTTTCTAATTGTTTACTCTCCATTATTGTTAACCTGAACAGGTGATGAACTTCATCCTTTAATTTAATTTTATTTTTCCTTTCTTATTACAACAAAAATAGCATATCAAATACAGCACAAGGAAAGGCTCTGATTAGGATTTTTTTTTTTTAGTGTGACGGGTGTTGCTATTAGGATAATTTTTGTGTGTCACAAGTTGCACAATCTCACATTCAAATAGCAAAATAATAGGCACAGATATGTAAAGTCCAAATCAATCCAAATGATGCACTATATAATATACTTAGATGGTCTATACACACTTGGGACACCCACAATTATTCATGCATGACAATTAAAATGAATAAATAATTAAAAGAATAATATGACAGGTTTACTAGGGAGAATGGTTAAAAAAATCGTCTTGAAATATTTTCAATTTAGTATGTTTAATATGATTAATTATATAATAAATTGATTTGATCAGTAATTTAGTCACAGTTAAAATAATACTTAATAATAAATAAATTATTGGTTAAATTATAGCACGATTAATCATATTATACATAGAAAAGAATTTAATCTTCTAATTAATATATAATTTTCTTCTATCAATATTAATCACAAATAAACTTGATAAATTATCAATTAAAATTTAGGTTAATTGAATCGATATCTAGGGATTCTCAAATTTAAGGGTAAGATGCATGTTCTTACATTTTAATTTATCTTAAAATATGTAAAAAAACATATAATTTATTTTATAGGTTATAAGTTATTAGTTTGGTATTATTATATTTTTAAATTATATATTTAATATTTATTGTATAAATATGTTTAAAATTAATATATTTATTATTTATATCCGAACATAAATATGATATTAATTTTTAATGAAATAATATCTTTAATTAACTATGAATTTATTCTAAAAAAAATTGACGATTTATTTATTTAGTTGAACTCTTTTGAAAATTCCCATTTTACATACATTTTCACACTGCTTATATAATGCATAGAATAATTGCAAGTATTACGACAAATCAAAGTTTTTATAATTGCGTTGCCATCCATTCCGTAGGACCAAAATATATCTCAAAGTTATTAAAGTCACATCAACGTTACATGTTCGCCAAGAACTTCCGATAGTTGGTATAGAAATAGTATTGAAACAAGTCAGTAGCTCCAGACTTTATTTTTTTTCAAATTGTGAGCACAAATTATTATTTAGAGATTACATGCTTTAATGTGTTAAAAATATGATATTATATCTGTTACAATTTCATTAATTATTTAGTTTATTTGCTTACATTTAAAAATTTATCAGATATATTTTTTATATGTTAAAATAAGTGTAAAAGTGGAATATATTAATGTTATGTACCTTAAATAAATTCCATAGAAATATAATTATGATTATAAT
Organism: Abrus precatorius; assembly: GCF_003935025.1. Lineage (NCBI taxonomy): Eukaryota > Viridiplantae > Streptophyta > Magnoliopsida > Fabales > Fabaceae > Abrus > Abrus precatorius. The sequence continues at coordinate 25,956,954 of NW_020874406.1, read as the reverse complement.
AACTAAATAAAAGATTTAATTTTTATATCAATAAAAGTTAATTTAAATGACAAGTAGCTCAATATAATTTAAGCAAAATTTTAAATATAAGTTTTATGCTTGTAAATTTTTTTTAATAATAAACTCATTCATCACATATAGATGTGTAATCTAGATTGAATAAAAATTAAATCAGATTAAAATTTTGATCTAAATAATATTACTAATATTATTTTTTTATTTAAAAAATAATAATAATTAACTTTAATGTTTTGGTAGTATTTGCGATGAATAGATATATAATAATAAATCTTTATCCTGATACAGATCTTACTAGTTGACAACGCATTTATTGTAATAAGAACTTACGTATATTATTAAAAATGGGATTTTTAGCGCATTAATACTGTTAAATGCAGTAATTCTTAATACTAAAAACCATTAATGAAATTGCATCTTTGTACATTGCCCAAATATCTATTCCTGTTAACCTTGGACTGTGTCGGGTCTTCGCATCTAGTTCGTCTCTTTCAAGGGAGTCTTCTGCATTTTTGTTGCACTATAAATGTCATGCTACGTCAATTTCTTGAGATCTTATTCTTAACACATCAACGAATTACGATGCCTAGACTTTCGACGTGGGCCAAGAATTGTGAGGAAAAGAATAAAAGGAACACATATATGCACAGTGTAGCTAAATTGAACAGCTTGAATTGTAGGAAGATTGAACATGGTTACACATATGACCGTTGTGTCATCCTCTGTTGAAAGTCACATCTTGTCTCATAAGTGATCGGAATAGTTATGTGAAGAAATAGCAAAACCACCGAACCTTATTTTCGTAATGACTCACCCAATGCCAATCTCTTGAAACCAAAGGTTGGAGAATTTTCTGAATGATTTTTTATTTAAGATGCGTTCAATGCAAAACGTTTTTAAAAACTGATTATAAATTTATATTTACTTCAATAATATCTTGTAATGTAACTTTTATACTGAAATTTACAAATTTTTTTATAATTTTAAGACACTTTAATTGAATGTGTTGAATCAATAAATAAAGCTTGAACTTGAAGCAAAGGGCAAAGTCTGCTGGTGGCCACTTTTCGACCATAGATGATTTATTGTGCAGTGTTTACTCCATGGAGAAATGATGAGGATAGAGAAAGTGGTAGAATCAACTATATAAAATTAAAAAAACATGACTTAGAACATAATATAATTTGATATTTTTAGCTTTTAAGTATATAACAAGTAGTTATTAAAAGAAGAATGTAATTTTTTAGTGGCTAAAATAGTAAATAGATCTCTTGAATATTCTTTATGTTGATAGTTGCTGAAAAATTACTTCTTTCAAAATTTTAAATTAACCCAGTCATTTTAATATTTAAACTTTTTTTCTATTTTTTTTCTTTTTTTTATTTTAAATTTTTTACTAAGTATTATTAATTGTCTTTAGTTATTATCTAACTTATTTGTGACATTTCAAGTAAAGAGATTAATGAAATGTATAAAATTATAATTATATATAAAAAAATGTTGTATATCAATTCAAAACAATATTGATGCTTGAATTTGATTTCATTGTTTAAAATTATTATAGAATAAAAAATATTTAGCTGATACTAATATTAAATTTAAAATTATATACAATAAATTACTTCTGAAAATAAAATATTAAAAATATAATATTTAATTTTTATAGTTTAATCTAATGACTCAAACCAAACTAATTCAGTCTTGGTCGGGTTGATTTAATTTGAATTAGCCCCAAAAGGTTTTAAAACGCCAAACTAAATAAATCCATTTCAACTTAATATGTTTGAATTCTATTTTACCTTAAAATTGAACCAAACCAACCCAAAACACTTCTACTTGGATTCATTACCCTAGTCAACTGGGCGTTCAACAACTTAAGTGTTCTACCTCAGTGCTATGTTTTAGCTTCTGGTTTGCTAGTAGATATGGAGGCCAGGTATTGAGGGAGACGAGGGGGAACCGGAGAGCAAGGTTAAGAAAACATTTGTAAAATATTTGTCATAACTTAAAGAAATAGAACGAGAAAAAAATGATAAAACAAATCATGTAATAAAAAGAGAGAAAAAAGAATATTATTAAAATTTATTTTAGAAATATTACAACCCTTTAATAAAATTTAACTCCTATTGCAGTATATAATATTAAGGACGGAAAACAAGTAATAGGATGATCTAAAACTCAACCGGACAACCTTATAATAATTTATGTCAATTAAGCAATCCAAATAGTTATTATTTTTGTTAAGATTTTTTAAATAAAACAAAGAATAATAAGATCTTTATATATTTTAGAAAAAAGTATTGTTTAAGATCTTTACAATTTTTGGTTTTTCTTATTAAGATTTTAACCAATGACTCTTAGTCTAGAATAAAGTGTAAATTACCAAACTGGATGCAAAGTTCACCATAAAAATTGATTAAACAAATCACTGAGGAAAGCACATTCGGATTAATATACTGTTCAATTCAGCCCATATTTATTCGCACCATGAATTCTATGAAGCTATTCTAGAAGGAAATTATAGGATCTAGTATTCACTGAAGAAGCAAGCCTAGACTCGTATTCAATGTAACTCAAATCTAAATGTTGATAACATTCAGTATCCACTAAGTGTGTCCCATAATCCCAGAAATTGGGATTAGCAGATGCATAACCTTGCTACAAAATACACAAACACTCATATGAGATGTCTCCTGAATTAGTTGAAATTTTCTAAATTTCTAATGGACACTTCCATCGACTGTATCTTTCAATTCATGGGATTCTCGTATATACTTACGCAGTTGGTGTAATTCCTACTTAACACTCCCCCGCTAACATCTTAAACCGCTATTTAGTTCATATTTGTATATAGAGTACAGTTTAGTACCTCTAACCAGTGCACAACCAGAAACAATCATCAAGGTCATAATCATGACATATGCCTCACCAGTAATAGAACCCTGGCCGAACCCTCCTAGATTCCTATTTACGGAGATATGAGGGAGAATCCAGCAACATAAGAGTATTCCCTTCAAAGTTCAGCAATTTAAACAGGAACAACTTCCATGCCTCACAAAATTAAATGTTTCTTACAAAGAGCGCATACAAAAGATGCGCAGAAACAGACACCCTCCCCCCAAAATAAAGCACCAAATAATTATTTAGGCCAAGTAATTGCAGCTAAGTTCCAGCTTACATTGATTGGGTACAATTATGAAGCTCTGTGTCTGGAGTTTATTTGAAGTCAAAAAGTGATTCTATTCAATTTCAATGGGATTGACTTTTATTGCTTCTTGTCCTGCACTGCCAGTAACCGAGTGATTGATTAATCCATTATATCTAAATAACAAAAAGAAAACCCAAAAATCCAATAGCAATTCCTCAACGAAGTCAAACTGACGTTTACCAGAAAGTAACTGAAAATTTTCAACAACAAAAAAAAAACCCTCAACTTCTTCAGACACTGATAGTACTAGAAGGAAAATTTCAAACAAATCACAGCCCAAAACATCTTCCCCAAATCATCTTTGCTGAACAAAGTCATAGACCCTGCAATTCTAACGAGGATAAAAGGCATGCGGTCCCATGAAATGAATTGTGATATTAACTACTGAACAAGTACCAGAAAATGATGCTATCAGCTTTGGGTACTATAACAAGAAAATGTCAGAAAACAATAAAACAAAATTCATATCAATCATAACTCATAAATCATAACCCTTCTTACATGGTAGACAAAAGGAGAGATGGTCCAGTAGATCGTAATTAATCCGCGAAGCAACTCAACTTTTATAGGAAGACCTATAAGATGCAAGGACCATATAAATGTCACTCATCTGCAGAATTTATGAATTAATAATTAAAAAATAAAGATAATGACAGCTTTATATATTTATGCTTACCAGAACAACCAACGTTAGTAGAAATCCACTGATCCCATGTTTAATGCACAAAAGTTCAATCCATTGTGCCTGATAGGGATTGAAAAATTAAAGCCTAAATTAAATTTCTTTGCAGTTTATCTGAAAGTAAAGGTCATAATTCATGATGCTATGATACATAATATAGTAAAAATAAATAAAAAATCCCATCACTTAGATATTGTTGGGTTTGGATATCGATCGGAAATTTTTGTTTTCATATTTGAATCCAATTGACATTCAACGCATCATAAATATGTGTCTATATAATACGTATAACACATGGTACCGAATGAATTAAATAGGAACTGCAGAGAAAGATATTAAAATATTTTGTGTGCTTTAAATGCAAATCATCAAAATTCAGACATACATGTGTTCGCACTTTGGTCCCCAGTGAAACGAAATTGTACTATATAGAAACAGCATAAGTGAAGAAGGTAAACGACAAGATAAATTACAGGCTAACACCGTCTAAAACGAGCGATTTCCAGCGAAGGTGAGTTCAGTTCACCACGGCGAGTGAAGACGGCGATCGGAGAGTTGCGATTCAGGACTAAAATTTCGACCGAGTAAAGATAAGTACAATCGCTTAAAGCGCGTGTTTAAATAGGACATTAATTATACGTTTACGACGAATTGACTTATGATGAAATATATTAATATTAAAAATTAATCCATAAGATATTTTAATACTATAATACTTCGCTGTTTTTTTTAATGCGTGTTAATAATATAAAATTTTAAACATGAATTAGTATCACAAATTCACAAATTAAAAATTGGAGTATTGTCTCTTGTTTTATTCCCATGTCTAGTTCCCAATCTTGGACCACGTTTGGAATAAAGTTAGTTCCCTTCTTATTAACGTTCCCAAATATTAAGCATGAAATTTCACTTCAAATTAAAGGCATTTCTTGCCGTGTAAAGTTACAACACCGAAAAGGAGTGATTCATAGCAGAATACTGCAACTTAGCTTAGCTCACCTTATTTGTTAGTTTCGGAAATTTGGGCTTTCTGGTCGATGCACCTGACGTTCCTTTCGTGGACACATTGTTCTAACATTCACAGAACATATGAAGCTCTTACACATCAAACAAAAGCATCATAGAATATACTAAATTTTATTAAGAATAATATAGCGCATGTGACATTAAACAATGATGGCGAGCGCCCAGCACACAAGTTTAGTGCAGTGGCGCGTTTCATTATTTTGATAGGTTGATCAAATTGGAAATAAAATTTTCTTATTCAATATCACTAGTTAACCAATGATTATAAGAATGATAAAAAATATATATATAATGGTTAAATTTTGATGAAATGAATCTATACTCCTGGGTGGTCGTCTTGTGGTTCAAAGACGCGGTTGTGACAAGTGGGGTTGCAAGGGTAAGGACAATCTATGTGACGGAAAGGCCTTCTTTCATAAAACCAATCTGCTACAGCCTTTGCAATTGTCTGCATAATGTTATCTATTCAGCTGAACAGGATATGAAGGAAAGACAATAGAAAAAGCACACAAAGAACTAATCATATGTTATATTTTCAGGAAAAAAAAAAGGGGGGGGGGGTGTTAGAATAATAATGCAGCATCTTACTGTATTGGCCAGTAGTGGAGAGTCACTTCTCAACCATGTTTCCTGCATTTCAGTTTGGCAATGGGCATAGCATGAGTCTATGAACATTCCTTTAGATGAAGAGCTGTCTAGGACAGTCAACGCCCTTAAGAATTCTGTCCTGAAGCCTGAAAATCAATCCATGCATATAGGAGAGGTCATACAATTGCTATAGTGTATGTTTATATCCGTGTTGAAATGCCACAAAATTACGTTCATTTTGTTGTAATATGACATGGTTTAATGTAATGTGTTTATCAAAATTGATTTTGTACTTCAACTCATATTTGAATTAACGTGATAAATTTCAACTTTTGTGTTGAATTAAAAATCTTCCTACAAACTTACTTTTAAGAGATGTTTTTAAACATAAAACAAATTTGGCAAAATTGATTGATTTTGGGTTTCAGCATATTTCCATGAGACACATTATTAAGATCACAATATTTAACCTTGCATCAGACCGATCTGATCAGGTGAGCAATTGCTTATATCAAGCTTGCAGCTATGCCAACGGCCACGAGGATCAGCAACACCCGGTGCCAAAATGTTCTTAATCTGAATCAAAGTAATATCTCAATGGTTAGGGAAAGGATTGGAAAGATCTCTTCAGTTGTTAAGAGTAGTCGCAAAAGCAAAAGCATCAAATGATAAGTTCATTGATGAATTGCCAAGAACCATTTAAAGAAAGACATGTTGGCGGAAAATAAATAGTACGTAAAACAGGTTTGACTGAATTTCTGATACTATCACAGTTGATTTTACATATACATTTTTTTCATCTATGAATTAATTAAGAGACTACAAGTTTTTCCACTTTGTAGTCCACTCAGCAATTAAAAAGAATTATCTGACCTGCCATGAGTCGTATGCTGCATTTACAAAGAAGATTGGTGTAGTGATTTGTGATACCAAATATTGTGGGAAAAAGCACTACAAGAATGTTAAGAATTTTTATTAGGAACACCAAAGGAGGAATTGCAAAGGTAGAAAGAGAAAACTAAACATCACAAACTCACCAGCCCTGGGCTTAGTCTTGAAATGCATGATCGAGGCAAATTCCTTGCAGAGCCCTAACAAAAGCAAATAAAAATCAGACTTGAAAATTTTAGATATCCCTTGAATGAAAGCTTCAGAAAGTATATTTTAAATCAGAAGCAGAAAAGCGTTGACATATGCAAGTGCTTTGCAAAAGTAGACAATGATTAGAGAGAAAGAAGGGTACATGTGTGGCTACAACTTGACTGAAGAACTGTGCAATGTGCTGTGCTCCAGAGACATCCCTTCTGTTAACAATAACATTGAATCATAAAATGATCTAACTCACTCTTAACATTTTAGGAAAAGGCCAAGTAAAGAGCATATTAAAGGAACTTACGAATTGATAAAGTAACCAGCATCTGAGAGACATTTTACTCTAGCACCTCTAGGTAATAGAGCTCGAAAGCGATCACAATGCAGTACTGAAGTCAACCCTCCAGCTGAACATCCAGATATAATAGCCTGTAGTTACAAGTTCTGGTGAGTGAATGAAAAAATAAAGGAAAAGAAAAAGAGTGACAAATCATCTCATACATTTTGAGCAGTTTTCATTCCTTTTGCTAGTAGATCCTCCATGACAGCAGTAAAAACCCTTGCTCCTCTGAAGTGCAACCTATTTGCCTGATTTACGCACCATATCATTAAAATTTCATCAGAAAATGTAAGGACTAATAGTTTCCTTAAATTTAGATTTTGAAATTCCTTTGAATTTTGCAAGACTTACTGGATTGACTGCTTCCACATCACCTGTAAATGATGACCCATCACAGTACCTAACCTTGATTCTGTTCCAATTGTAAAAATCTGGAATTTACAACATTGATTAGAAAATAAAACAAAATGTTGGATCCATGAGGAAAAACAAGATCTGTTGCCTAGTATGATAGACCTGGATTAAACTCTCGCCTGTTGCTTAAAATTCCTGAAAAGGCAATTTGCTTGGCCATTTGCTTAGATGAACCTAAATGATTGGTCTTGCGTGAAAGGCAAGTGGTGACATTGTTGCACCATCCTCCTCCCTAATTGAAATGAAATACATTATCAATAAAAGGGAACCTTCTATGATTTGTCCAAAACGGTGAGATAACACAATGAACCAAATTTGATATTTAAGAACAACTCTACAGAACCACATATGCCTCTAAATTTGAGAATTAAAAGCCATCTTGTTCAACATCTTAGCCTATGGCAAAAATCGGTAGCTATCATGGCCTGGAAGTAGAAAGCTCAAACAGAGAAAAAATAATTTGAGAGATTTTACTTATGGAACTGTGTCAAGAATCAAGATTACCATTCATCCTTCTTCCCATCCCCTTGGCAGTAGAACAAAGCAATAATTTTACCCAAACACATATAAGAATAAATATGGTTTAATTCAATAAAATGAAAGCTATGTTCAGAAGTTAGTAAAGACTTATTAATGATGGCAGTTTATAGAGCGGTACACACCTCAAATGCAACTAACCAACTGTGAATCCCATTTCCAAATCCCTTATCAAAATGATAAGCTGGTGCACTCCCATCCAAACAAACTGCAAAACATTTTAAATTTCAATTTCTCAATTATTATAAATAGCAAGCATGACATTCAGAGCAAATAAAGTTCCCTATGAGAAGACACATCCAAAAATTCTTACCTGCTCCTTTTGCTACCGCGTTCTGAACATAAGTGATTGGTACATAAGAAGCTTCTGCTGCCAGCAATAGCAGCGCAGACACCAGAAGGTTCATCCATTGGCCTATTCTTGCACTCTCCATTCTGCACAAATCAATCAAATAGCAAAGGATAAACCTATGCATAGAGAACAAGGAAAACACAGTAACTTATTTCGAAGTATGTATGACGATAAGATCTTCTATTCATAAATGAGTAGACAACAAAAATACATAACAAAGGAAACCCTTCCACAGATAGATGAATGAATTATTCATATTATCCTTCCAATCTTTTTTACATTTCCACCTACCGCTTACCAATAAAATATTTACTCAAGTTCTTGTTATTTCAAAAATCATAGAATCAAGTAGTTTGATTTCATATAGAAGAAATAACCCAGACGCCAGAGGAAGTACTTGAATTTATGAATTATGTGTGAACTTGCAAGACGCCACCTTTTGTAGTTGTATTAGCAGGGACGGTTTATTTGGCTTTCAGAACTCTTATGAAGAGTGGAAACCTTCACAGGGAGGGAAGAAAAACTTGTCCATTTCGAAGTCTTGCATTGACAGAAAGGTAGATAGAAAAGGGAAAAGAGAACGGAAAATATAGAAAGAAAGAAATATATGGAACTTGATGTCCTAATCAACCCATATTTAATAATACCTTTTCTCGACAAAGCAAAATGCAAATATTTGAACTTCATATAATGTCCTACAATTAGTGAATTGCTTCATCCATAGAGCCCCAGAAAATGAAACCTCTTGTATTACTGTACCATTAAGGCTAATCAAGCCAACCCCAATGCCCCCTTAATCCATAAACTTGCATTTCCATATATGAAGATCATTAATCAAAATACACAAAACAACAAAAACCAAAATATCAACCTGAACTGTACATATCTTATCACCCATAAGTATCACAAAACGAATCACAATCACTGATCCCATTCCAATCCAATAACTTATCCTAGATTCTAAGGCCGAAGGCAGAATCTTCATTCCAACCCCACAAACTGACAAACGATCAAAGCTGAAAAAATAAAATTATGTAACTGTAGGAATATCAGTACCTGAAATGGAGAATGAGGTGGAAAATGCTGAATGTGTTGGGAAACCAGATTGTGGTACCTCGAAGGAAGTTCGTTAATAAAAGGTAGTTGAGGGTGATGGCTTATAAATTGGTCTAGAAAGTAGAAACAGAATGTAACTAACAATGGTTAACAAGTCTGTTTCTGTGGCATAGTTGGGGGGAAATTGGTTGTTTTGAGGAAGAATTGGCTCTCAATTTTTCATTTTATGTTAAGCAATTGTCAATTTTGTTGTCACTCCTGCAAAAGTGAGAGATAGTACAAAGCTTTTTTCAGTTTGGCAGCTAGAGAACAAGAGCCGACACTTCGGCTCAAAAACCACACTAAAAAAATGTGTAGTAGTAATTTATAGTCATTTTCTTTTTTGATGCACTTTTTTTATTTTTAATTACTTGCAAGGGACAGTCTGACAGACCATACCCAGTTACAGAATGTCCCAAAATTTAGTATCTCAGCTGAAAACAAAATTATAATTTATGAAAATAAACCTGTTTCCGATGCTCATGTTTTCTGTTTTTCTTTTTGTTGATTTAAACTTTAATTATTCAATTAATAAAAGATGATTACTGAACACTTGTTTCAATTTGTGGAAATTTATTTTAATTTAACCTGAGTTTTACATATATATTATGAAAATTAATACTCATATTAAACCTATAAAGTTATATGCGGCATGAGAATAAATTAAAGGGTGTCCTTGTAATGTTGAAGGAAAAATATAAAATTTTGTAAATAACAAGATTGAGGTTGTCTTGGGCGCCAATTTTTGGGCAGGATCCGACCCGAATGCGGTTGAAGAAAGTGGGGCGCGTCGAATCTTATCGGTGTTGCGCGTTCCCACATCAATGAGTGGTTCAAATGTGCATTCTTGGCGCCGACTAAATAAAAGTTGGAATATGGAACCCCAACTTTGGAGCCATGTTCTCGTGAGGCCGTTCTCTTTCTTACAATTCTGAGTTCGGCTCTACCACTCATGTCTTTTTCATAAACAACAAGACAAAAAGGTATCTGTATGCAATTTGCTTCTGACTAATACATTATTTTACTTTGTGAAATTGTAGGTATTGGTCACTTGAGTTTTTAAAATTATCAAAAATTAAAATTTTAACTCTACACACAGTGAATTTAACTTGCTTGTTTGTGAAAAACATCATTCATGAATATTATCATCATGTAATGTTCTAAGATGGATTTGTGTTTGTGGAGAAAAGGTTAAAGTGTATTGATGCTTCATTGACTGAAAAAGTATATGATTACTTATTAGGAGACATTTCGGCATGCATTCGTCTTCATATATCAATGCATCATTGGGTGGCTTTGTGGCAACTAAATCAAACATTCAAACTACCCTAAGTGCAAGGGAACTCAATATTTGCACATATATTTGATATGTAAATAATAATAACATGCGGTGGATTCGTGAAAAATCACGGGCAAATGCAGTGAAAAAAAAAGTTGATAAAATATTCACATCTCACTAGTTGTTGAACAAATCATATTTATTATAATATAGATTATCCTTAAATACGAGGGAAGTTATGTTCTAATCTTATTTATATTTTGCCTTTTCTAATAGTAATTTGAAGGTTATAATTTAATAAACAAAGCTAAATATAGTCACATTCTAATAATTGATGTTATACATGGAATAATATACCAGATTAGCCCTTATTAGTCTCTGACATTAGGACATGTCAATTAATTTTCTAACTTTTAGGGACCATCAGTCTGTCAAATAAATTAATATTGACTTTGATGCATATTAGTCAATCATGTCTTTAATGTCAAATTTTAAATTAATAGTCGTTAAATTTAGAGAATAAATTGACGTGTTATTTGATGACACAATTTCAAGAATCAAATTAATTGATTACTGCTATTTTAAAGACTAAAATAGATTTCTTATAATTTAAAAAATGACTAAAGACAGAGTTCATGAAGAGTATAGAAGAGGGGTATAGCATAGTTTTATGGAGCATGTTGGCATGAGGAATGGGAAGGGCATGATTGGAGTAGAAAGATGTGATAATAATAATAATAGTATGTTATGGTGGAGCAACAAGAGGTGCGCAATTGACGGTGATTTCTTAAATACGCTGTTTGAGAAAGACTACCTACAGGTAGTTATTCTCATTAATCAAAAAGCTGTCATCCAATGACCTTAAAGCCACCAACCTCCTTTTCTTCAACCTTTGTGCCAAACCCCAAAGTGCTTTCCTATACTAACTCTGTTTGAAGAAAGTTGATGTGATTACTTAATTTCTTGATATATTGAGTTGGTTTAACTAACTGATGCCAATGAGGAAGGCAACAACTGCAGCAGTGAAGTTATTGCCTAATACCTAGCTTCCATCTAATCATCCTAACTGGAAGCGATTCTATCTATGTTAACATTAAAGAGGAAACGTGCTTCTCAGAATTTCTCTGCTGCCCATCATGCCTCATCGCGATATATATATATGTCTTTTCTCTTCATAAGACAAGTCACTGCAAATACCAAATTACTAAATTTATAACTTTCAAACCTTCCCATTTTTAACTCATTTATATATTGATTGACATGGATTTTTAACAAATTGTCAATGTTAATTCTTATAATAGAATTTAAACAATTAATGACAATAATAATAATTATGTATATTAAAATTAATATTTTAGAATGTTTTCAAGTATTTTCATTTTAATGATTGATACATACGTATATATGTTAATATTATACATAAAAAAAAAGAAGCTAATTAAGGCCTCCACTTCTCGTAATTCGATATAATAAATATTTTTAGTCCATCTGTCTAAACTCCATGGTCCAGTGCAATAAATTTAGATGTAAATGTAAGCACATGCATTACTATTTTTTCCTATTAATTTGTAATTTTAAAAAAAATAAATTTAACAGAAATTCAAATATAAGAGGTGATATATTAGAAATTTTTACTTGTTTCTTTAATTTTTTTTATTTAAATTACATGTAATATTTACTTAAAAATAATCATGTTTAAGTCGAATAAAATTATTAAAATCGCGACCAAACTCTCTCTTTAAATATTTTATATTTAATAATTTGACAACTTTTTCTTAATGTCATTCTTTCTCTCTAAAAACTGTAGCCACAAAGTAAATACGTAACTTGGTAAACTCAAAATAGTAGCAGATGGATTTATCACAATTAACCACCAACACGTCACGTGAACACACAGCCACTGAAATCGTAGCTAGCTGTGTGCCCCATTAATTGACCTATGCTGAAGGAGATATATAGGATTGCATGCATATAATGTTGTACAATTTATGATAAAATTTATATAAGTTTGCATTGATTGAGAATGTGAGTATATATATATATATATATATATATATATATAAAGGTTCAAAACTCAGCCCAAAATTTTGATCACAAATGCAAATTGGGACTTGTTATTTTCTAGCACAAGACAACGTTCAATTGCTATTTGCATGGACAAGGGCTTTTCTTAATTATAGTATGCCCGTAGCTAGTCCAACGATATATACTTTGGAGCTATTGAAAAAGCAAAATAAGAAAGTTAATTATCACACCAACGCAAACTACCACTTTGTATAATTATGGACAATTTTGATAAAATATTTGAATTTAATTAGAAAATAGTGATAGTATAAAGTTCTATAAAATTCTCTAATTAATCTTCTTAAGATTTTATAAAGGATACTAATAAATAAATGCATTTAATATCTTAGAAACGTTGAAATGGATCATATTGATGCAGCCAGTAATCGGATATGCAAATTGCGTTGTAACGTTATGCAATTTGATTAGAAACATAACAGCTTGTAGATCTAAACCTAAAATTGGTTGAAAGGGATCGTCACAACCGCAATTAGGTCCACTGAGCTTGTTGGCATTCGATCTATAAAAGAATAATCGAAAATTAGAGACTTGTTTGATACGCAAGTGGAACCTTATGCATTAAGAATTGACAAGGCTTTATCGGTTTATCCACACTTATTTGCAGTCTTTTCTTGAAAATGACCAGAAAACTATGGCGACATTGGTCCCGCAATGACTATAAGCTTACGAGGATGCAGTGTCTTGCTCTCTCTCACATCCAATCGAAATTGCATATATCCTTCGTTTTTTCCATTTATCATCATCTTCATCTTTGAAACTTTACGTCTTGATTTACCCTAAATCATTTCGGAAATGTTATAATACATTCATTCATACATACATACACACATATATATATATATGTTTATTTTTTTAAAATTCATCACTTTTAATCCATATGAAATGTATTTTGGAAGAATAATTCTAAATTTTTATGCCTCTAAATCTTCCTATTAACTAAACAGGAAATTAGAAAATATTTATTTATGTTTTCAAAATAAGAAATACATATAATTTTTTATTTGATACATATTTTATTAAGTAAAATTAGGATAGTAAGAAAATTTATAAAAAATATATAATAAACCTTTTTTTCCCACGAAGAAATTCTATGTATCGCTACAAGAGGAATTGAACTTGAACCAAGCTATTATAACAAGGGTAGAAAGTAACAATGAGTCTCAAGTTAGGGGTAAAAATTGAAATTGGTTAATCTCTAAAACAATTTAAAAATTGATATTTCCTTCTGTTTATTTTTTATTTGTCAAGTTATGAAATAAAATTCATATAGCTATATATATATACATTAAAAAAAGAAAAATAGAATATAAGTGTAAATTCTCTTTATTTGGTCCAACGACTCCATCAAGAGAGAAAAGGAAGCCCAACAGCCAAGGGCCCAAGGGAAATTGAAATCCAAGCAAAGAAAAGCGTAGTTTCAGAATTAGTTTGGGCTTTGACCAAAACGGCAATAGTTTGAGGGTGGGCCCATCTTCAAGTTTGTGGTAACAGAGGAACTAATACAAAGACAGAGAAAAATGGTGGCTGAAAGTGTAAATCTATAGGAGAAATAAAAAAGTAGATATGCTAAAAGCTGTGCTAGCTATTACTCGCTTTTCCACAAGGTATTTGGCTTACGCCGTTCAAATTCAATTAATTAACACTCCAAAGTGTTTCAATCCCCTTTAACTTTGACAGTGTGTGGTGAATTGTTGAAGAAGCGTTGTGAGGAAGATGAGTTACACCCCAGCATTTCCCAAGTTCGTTTCCTTTGAAGGCACCGACATAACTAAGCCTGACGGTAAGTAACGTAATCTTTATTTTCTCTTCTGATTTGAGTTTCATTCATTTGTTATTTCAAATCCAGGGTTCAGATTCCGTCTTGTCTCGTATAACATATTGGCTCAGGTATGTTAATTTCTCAATTAAATCCACAAACGTTGATTTTATTATTTTTAACTAACTGTCACTTTTTCAAATCATGTATATGGAGGAATATACGTTTTTCGTTTATTTACTCTTTTTTTCGACATTTGTAATGTAGGCTTATGTGAAGAGTATTCTGTTCCCACACTCTCCTTCCCCTTGTCTCAAGTAAAGTGCTTCGTATCTTGAGTTTCAAATACAAATTGTAGAAATTAGTTTGATTTTTGCCATAATTGATTTGCTTGCCGCAGGTGGAAACTTCGTTCAAACGCAATTTTAACAGTTCTTAAGAACTTGAGAGCTGATTTTTTCTGCCTACAGGTTTTTCTTTTTTGCTTTTGCTGCCATGCGTTTTGATTTCAAATGATTTTCTTCTTCTTATATTATAAATGGTTTCAGGAAGTTGATGAGTACGATAGCTTTTACAAAGGAAGAATGCAGGAGTTAGGATATTCTTCTGTTTATATGAAGAGAAATGGGCAGAAGCGTGATGGGTGTGGGTTATTTTACAAGAATGATCGGTAGGTTCAAACTGTGCAAAACTCATGCAACTTGTGGTTTTGAAGGGAGCCGTTTATAATATAGATTTTTCCTATAGTTTTGGGACATGTGACTAGTGAGCAGCTAGGATTTTTCACCTGGATACAAGCTTATTTAATGGAGTTAGAGAGAACTAGAATAACTTTTGCTAATTCAAGGGTACGGAGGCTGTTTTTGTTGATTTTTAAATTTGTAACTTTTTTTTTCCTATCTGTGTATTGGTTATGTAATGTTCTGGTGCAAACTGCAAAAATCTCAAATGTAATTATGTGGTTATTAAAACAAGCAATAATAGTACTCTGCTAGTCATCAGTTAATTGGTATTCAGATAGGTATTGTTCTCTTTATCTCATTGATGCTCTTTCAGTCTTTATAACCTTTAACTACTTAATTTGTCCTTACTTTTGATTGTTTAGTGCAGAGTTGGTCCTGGAGGAGAAAATTGAATACAATGATCTTGTAAAGTTAGTTCAAAATGGGAACTCTTCAAAAGATGATGAACACAGCAATGTCCAGACAGTTCAGCCAGATGAACAAACGGATGTGGCACCCAAAAATGGTAAATGCAGAACAAAAGAAAATAATTCTTTTTGAAATATAGATTTTTTCTTAATATTAAGGATTTTCAAATCTTGACTTTTGAGTATATTCTGCTTTGACATGGTTATAGTTTTACTGATAAACTGGGGCAGCTGAATTTCTTTATGCTACTTCATTTCTATTGCTGGCACATTACCCTGCTTTCCTTCGTTTGATATATCTTCTTTTATTTTGCAACTTTTTTGGTTTTTTCTGTTCTTTTGTCGTCATTCATTGTTTCTTCACAAAAAGTTAGAAATTGTTGTGACATGAATGCCTGTACAGAGATCAGAGCATGCTATTTCTTCATTAAGTGAAGTTCTAATCCAGGGCCTAAATTGAATATAGAAGATCGTGGAGATCCCAATGATCCTAGTGTGAGACTAAAGCGTAACTGTGTTGGAATTATGGCTGCATTCAAACTCAAAGATCCCTCCTGTCATGTTATTGTGGCCAACACACATCTTTATTGGTAATGAAATGACTTATGTGTATGTGTGTTTTACTTTTTCTTTTTTTTTTCCATTGTTGACTTTTAATGAAATATTGACTTAATTATTTTAGTGGTGGAATTTGTAATTTATAAATTAATTTCTGTCTCAGGGATCCTGAGTGGGCTGACGTCAAGCTTGCACAAGCTAAATATCTTCTATCTCGTTTAGCAAAATTTAAAACACTGGTATCAGATCGATATGAATGCACACCTGAAGTCATTGTGGCTGGTGACTTCAATTCTATGCCCGGAGATATGGTACTAGCATTTCTATAATCTTAACTCGCCTATTTCTTATTTTTGTCTCAACACTGTTGTCCTCAAGCCTTTGTATTTCCATAGTTCATTCTTATGTCAATTGGTTCATCTATATTCCTTTTTAAAATGCTTGTGCACTTGTTCATAGCTTTAGATGTGTTTTCAAAATTTGAGCTGTATTTCCTGAAATGTTTAGTGATCTATTGAGTTTCCCATTTTTTACAGGTTTATCAATACCTTGTAACTGGCAACCCTTCATCAAAACTTATGCCTAACTGTTTAGACGAGCCTCCTCCTATTCCCTTATGTAGTGTCTATGCTTCTTTAAGAGGAGAGCCACCATTTACAAACTACACACCTGGCTTCACTGGAACACTGGACTATATATTATTTTCCCCCTCCAACCGCATTAAACCAATTAGTTTTCTTCAGCTTCCAGACTCTGATGCAACTGATATTGTTGGCGGGCTGCCAAACTTCAGTTATCCAAGTGATCATCTTCCAATTGGTGCTGAATTTGAAATCATCAAGGAGTAAATGTTCTTGTATGCCAAGTGCTATTTGAGTTCTAGGGTGTCATGCTCCATCAACTTTTCCCTTTGAATCTCAAAGTAAGATGAAAGCAAAGCTGGGGAGCAGGTGTACGATGAATTATGTCATGAGATCAACACAGCCACCTGGCAAAAAGGCCAGCGGTCACCGAAAAGCAAACCTGTTTAGGAGATTGTCATATGATGAAAAATTCACGTTTGATTGACTTCTTACCCCTCAATGAAATTGCAGCTCGTTTTGAAGATAGAACATGGTTATATTTTTAGATTTGTTAGTTTCAAAGATTTTGTTATTATCTAATTCTGGTGAACATATATCTAATTTTAGACATTATATTTTATATTATTATATTTGCAGGGAAAACATTTGGGGGAGTGAATAATTAGGCTTAAACATGTTTTTACACGTTACATTTTAGTGATTTTTTAGTTTAAGTTTTTTCAAACAATTTTTTTTTAGTTTTATTAATTTTATTTTAGCAAATAGTTGTTTTTAATCCCTCTCAATGATGTAATTTAACAAAAAGTTAATATTTGACAATTTTTTGGTGATCAAATCAATAAGAGGGACTAAAAAAATTGTTTGAAGAAATTAAAACAAAATTAAAGGGGAATACATTCAATGTTTTCAAGATTGCGAGATCAAACTATTTGTGACTATTATCGAGTGCTTTGTGGAATTGCAGGTTGTCTTGACATTGCATCTGTGTTTGTCTTTGCGATTAGGTGTTGTGTGTAGGAATGGTAATAAGACAGGTCAGATTAGACTTTATTCTAAATATATAGCATAATTATTAGGTTTAAGTTTAGCCTATTATCAGTTAAAGGGCTGAAAATAAATTTGATCTAATCTGTTTGGATGGCTTGATTTAGTCTGAAACTTGTTAACAAAATTTATTATAAAAAAAAATTTTAATAGGCCAATAGGCTTAGGTCAAATCAGTCTGATTTGATCGATTTGGATGCTTGACTTAACTTAAAACTTGTTAACAAAATTTACTGCAAAAAAAACTTTTAATAAATCAATAGGTTTAGGTCAACAAATACGTAATAAACGAGTTTTTAAATATTAATTTTTGAATAATATTTAAATATTATATATATATATATATATATATATATATATAAACAGATTGACTTATCAAATTTTAATAAACTTTATAAATAATTCAGGTTTAGTCTATTTATTTAAATAAACTTTAAAAAAAGTTTAAGTATTATCTGTTTATTAAAGAGTTTAGGCTAAATTGTTGGTTTTTGTTAGATTATTTTACTTATTTCTATTCCTAGTTGTGAGTGTGATTTTTATTTCATTTATGTTGCTATTATTCATGATTTTGTGCTTTTTACTATATTCTTTGATTTCTCAATATTGTGTTGGGCTTATGACTTCCAATACTTATATTATTGGAAATGAGATTGGTGGCAACGCTGGCAATGGAAAAAGGAGATTGTTTTATTTTTTGGCCTAGAAAGGAGATGGGTTCAAGTTGAGTTACAAGGAATGGAGATGGAGTTGTCGATGAAAGTGGAACTAGAAAATCTAAATCAAACAAGATTGTTGTTAGAACAAAAAATGATGTGGGCTTAAACTTGATGCCTTGTATAAATGTAAGTACTGTGAGATGAATATTCTTGAGGTGTTTGTCATTTTAAGCATCATTTGTAAAAACTAAGCAAAATGTTAGACCTTGCCTGTCCTTGATGATGTTTAAGAGTAAATATGAAACGTTGTTGTTAGAGGTTACTTCAATTTTCTAGAGGCACAAAGTTTCTTGGAAGAAAATAAGATGTACTATAATGAAAATTGATTGACAAAAAGTGAGACTAATTAATTTTTGGATTAAGTATTTAGTCTTTTTAAAAGTCACATAATTTGAATTTGAGTTTCTATAAAATATTTTGTTAAGATATAATTTTTGTTTTTCATAAACTATTATTTTTAGTCTTTTTAAATAATATGATTCAACTAAATGCTAACACTTGACAATATTTCAACGTATTACATTAGTTAGAGAGATTAAAAATAATAGTTTGTAAACAATAGAGATTATGTCTTAACAAAATGTTTTATAGAAACTAAATTCAAGTTGTGCAAATTTTATAAGGATGAAACATTTAATTAAATCTTTAATTTTTTTAGTAAATAGTTGTAATTGTTTTTAAATTCTATTGTTTTATATAACATATGCAAGACAACTAACAAAATTTTTTACAAAATGAATTAGTTTGTTGAATAAGTTGGAGAAAAAAATGTAGTGTAACTTATCAAAGATAATGTTGCAAATTATAAGGTAGCAGGTAAAATGTTAATTGACTTTATGGTAAAAGGAAAGGGCTTTATCAGACACCTTGTATTATGACTTTCATTGACTTTATTGTAGAAGATTTTGAGAAAAATATATCATTATATATATAAGCTATTGCAAGTGACAAAAATATCATAATTTATATTTATTTTATAATTGGTCTTATATCTTTACTATATTATTTTATTAAAAAGACTGATTTGATTAGTCTTGCAATTACACATTTTGTAACGTTTTATTTGATTTTAGGATGTTTGAATGATAATACTTATTAAGAATCTTTACATTCAAAGTATAAAAAGATAATAAGTTTGCAAAGACTAATGATGAAAAAATTGTTAGAAATCTAGTTATAAATAAAGAGTTTTAAATAAATATCATAGTTGTTTGTCCTATTGTGCTTGATGGATTTAAAAAATAAGTCCATCTTAGATTTTATTTATGAGAAAATAAATTAAGTTAGGGAGATGATTTAAATCAACTTTAATGATGTTAAAAAATTTATAAAAAAATAATTTTGATTTAATAATTCATAATCTTAGTTTTAAAACTAGTTTAATTTTTTTCATTATTTAGTTTTATGCTTCAACGAAAGATAATTAATAAAAAAATAAAACAATTGTATAGAACTTTGCATATCGTAAATTTCTACTGTAGTCAAAATTGAGATCTTTGTTAAAATTAGAAAAGTTAAGAAAACATGTAAATTGTATGATTGTATTATGTATCTAAATATCTTATCTAAAATACAAAATAATTTTGAATTCATGTATATGCACAGAAGTTAATAAAAATAAGACAAAATAACTTTAAATGACTAGTAACTCCTTTCTCACTTAAAAAACTTTTGTAAATAACTAAATATATTGAAAGTGTTGTAACCTATACGTAGAGATTAGAAACTTGAATCAGGGTCCGAACTAGTGTAACAACTGAACTAAAGTAAGGAGTAGTTGAATCGATACGAAAATGAACCAAATGTTCAAGCCAAAAGCAAAAGAATTAAAGTGAATAGTGTCAAACCCGAAGTAGAAAAATAAAAAAGGAGTTTGGAACTTGTGTGCATAAGAGAAAAAAAAAAGGTTGAAGAAAATGCTAAAATGAACAAGTTAAAGTCTTTAAGTCTAATCGGTCAACTTAAAAAATAGGTCAGATTTGGTGATTTGTGTTTTCAAAAGAAATGAGTTTAAGTAGGATTGTGAAAAAGTCGTTTGAGGCTACAATCTTCCAAATAAGATCTTATAATCCTACCGATTCTAGTTAAACGAGTCAGATAGTGTGATCGGGATCGCAGAGGCACGAGAAAATCGTAAAACCGTACGAATCTTATGTGGAAAATCGCGATTTGAACTAAGTTAACCTGATTTTGTACTATGCTTTGTATCCTGAATCACTCGTTCAGTCTTACGTAGGATTCCAATTTTGACAACATAGCTGTGCCAATTTTCTGACTGATCTTGAAACTAAACTGACCAGATGTTTCCTTTCAGTATCACTCTCTGGTGCTGTCGATATTATTTTTTCATGATCGTGGTGCATGTTCTAAAACAGTCCAATTGAGCCAAAGATTTGATGGTCTGGAGAACGACTGGTAGTTATATACTAACCAATGGATTTAAGAAGTCAATGTTCATTGCCTATTCTTGTCAGATTGTATACATCACAGTTTTCCCCCATTACCCTTGTATTACTTCTATGTACCAATGTTAATAACAGGGTTATAGAATCCAGTATGGAGTTGCTAAATTCGATATCTATTCTTCAAAATACTGGTGCAACAATGAAATCATATTCAGTTTGTTTCACTAATCTTGAGAATCTTGGAATTACGGTTGTTCATAGCTAATTTTGCTTTTCACCATCAAACTATTGGACGGTTCTCATCTGTCTATTCAAGTGATTCTATGGTCATTGTACAGTTCTCATCTATTCGTTATATTGCAGCAGGGCCCTCACGAATCGACACACAGTTATGATTGGTGCGATTCGTTTAAAGTCTGGGACCACGAAAACTGCAAGTTGCAAGTTGGATGGTAGGGGTAGGTTTAGGTTTGTGTCTGTAGTTTACATTTTATTAAGGTTGGTTAAGCTCATACGCATGCTTGCTGCTTCATCAGTCAATTAAGGTAGCCACATGATTAGGTAGATGTGTTAGGCTTCAAGACTCATCAATGCGTGCTTCATTCTAACAAGTGGAGTTCAAGAACCTAATTTTCTATAGGCAAACTTATCTTAAAAAACTCCAGTGCGTGTTTAAATTCAAGTTAAAAATTCTATAAACGTAACAATTATAATTAGGACATCTATATATAGTTATTTAACGTGAATCCAACTAGGATTAACCAGTTACATGACCTTGTAAGCCATTAGATTATAGGCCTGAAGCAATAGATCATTGTCTCCAAAATTTGAACCATACCCAAAGGAAGTGGGGCTGATTGCTATTAAAGATCTTTGCTTATTCGTCGGAAAGTAAAGAAAAATTTTCCCTCGTGCCTTGGGAAACAATACGTAAGGTACCTTTTATGGCTTTATCCCCAGGGTCAACATCACAAACTTTAATTGGGATGCCATGCGAGGTACATCAAATATTTGACATTTCAACTAACTTTTCCATGGAGTGGAATCAAGGGTGGAGCTTGAACTGGATTCTTGACGTAACCGAAATAAAGGCTCAGTATGAAAACAATTTTATACAGTTTGATGAAATTAATTTTTACGGAAGCTTGATTAAATAAAGATTGTGTTAAGGATTATGAATGTTCTTGAAAGATATTCTCAAATTGATTATTATATCTCTAGAGAAAAAGCCTTTAATCGTTTAAACAGTCCTCACCCTAATGTTATGTGTATCAATCAACCAAAAGTCTAAGTGTGCAGTAAAATCAGCCTTTGCAACCAATTTAAGCTTCCCTTTAACACATTAATGATTTAAACATTTCAATTTCATCTCTTCTTATGGTGTGTCCTATTTACAGTATGTATATTTCTCCTTTAAGAGTATTCTGGGAATTAATTTTTAGATGGGAAGAAGGGAAAGTGTAATTTTTTTTTTGTTTTTAATAAATATTTTCTAATTTTAGAAAATAAATACTAAATAATAGATTATTACATCTAAATTTTTATTTTTTATAAATATTATATAATTTTCTTAATTTAAAAATAAAATATTTATTTTTCAATCGCTTTTCAAAATAATTGTTTTTTAACTCTGTCTTTAGAAAACAAATAAATTAATCAAGGTGAGTACTGACAAACTCGTGACTCATCCCATAATAGGTACTTTGGCACATATGTTGATTTGAGTTCTGGAATTTTCTGTAGTTCAAATGAATCTATTTTGACAAAGGAATAGAATATATGTGGGCTGGCTAATCTCACATTCAACATGTCATTAATTTAGTTTGGAACTATTTCATTTTTCGTGTCGACTCGGACTATAATGTTCTGAATGCGTTTATTGATCTGATTACCTATTAATGCACAGGCACTTTCTTATGCTCACATGCCTCTATGGCACTACAATGGCCTCTTCATTGATCTCTTTCTCATCCCTCTTACACAAATATAGTATACTTTATAACCGTTGGCTGGATAACAATTTTCTTATTCTCATTAAGATTCTTAATAATATTGTACTATTTTAAATTAATATCTCAAGTTTTCGCGGTGATAACTTGTAAAATGGAACATATATGTACCCTTCATACTTATATTTTAGTAGTGCAATTGGACAATCTTAGCACATACCAGTTTTTGGCAAAAAAGTGATCAATATGTAGCACAAAAATAACACGTTGATAAACTTTTATTCATTACATCGTTAAATGTTAATCAGTTCCCAAAAATGTGTTTTTACTTCATAAGCTAGCAGGGAACTTTGTAGGAAACCTGCGCATGCATAGAAGTACAACGTACTCTAGAAAAATATTTAATTACAATAATTAACTCAATTTTAATAAATAATATTAACATTCGGATATTTTTTTGCCTTAAATACCTCAACATATATATTGAGGTTTTAATCCAGAAAGGAGGAGCTTTGTTAATTTGGAAGAACTGGCACTGAGAAATATGGCTCATTGGTCATTGGTGCTTCGATGCCAATTTTGGGTTCCCCAGCAACATCTCCAAGAAAACCATTGTAGAAAGCTTTAACCTTTATTACGAGGTAAAGAAAAGATGATGCAAGGTATGAGAAGCCCAACCTGTGAAGCTTTTGTGCTTGTTGTCTACCTCGTTTTGTACTACGTTTGACATCCTTTTCATGTCCCATGTTATGTTCTTTGGAGTTTCCTTCGGGTTGGATTCGATGATATATATAACTTTGGTGATGAGCGAGAGATGAGCAACGGCTACCTCTTTCTCCATAAGAAGCTGCGCAGTGCATTAGTCTCTGGGATCTTATATCACCAGCAAGTTGTGAAGCCATGGATTGGTTAGTGCTTATTGGCGAAGTTATGATATGTGGAGCTCAAGAGTGTTCTCTCTCACTCACTCACTTCTCAAAATTCTAATTGGGATTTGAAATGAGGAGGGCCTTTATATAGAGAAAGCCAACATGGAGAAGATATAAAAGATGTGATTTGGAGGCGAATAGTTATCCTTCCACACACTGAGAACTTTAATGAGTCACACCGCTAATAAACAAATATAAAACACTGTTGGAAAGAGAGTACAAAAAAATTAGATAGCTAGCTAGGTAGATAGAGCGAGGTGTGAAAGATGGAATAATAAGTGGCTGTGAAAAAAATTAGGATTTTCTTGAGGGCTTGGATGAAAATGAATTAAAGTAGATTAAATTTTGTAAGGTTTTGCCTTTGACATTTCTCAAATTTAAGGCCTGAACTCAATCTATTTATATGATACAAGCCTTTTATCAACACTTGACATTTTTAAAAGTCTTGGTCTAAAAATTTATTTAAAATTAATAATATATGATCTTTTAAATTATTTTAATTAAAATTTAATAAAATAATAATATAGATCTACATATTATTAGTATTAGAAAGTTTAATGAAAGACTTGAAATCTAATTTATTTAAATAAATATTTCTTAAAAAAATTAATTTCACTTATTTAATAAATAGACTTAAATATATAAGTTAGCTAGAATGTATATTTTTAACGAGCAGTTTAATTTATTTCAATATTTATATATGATTTAAGAGTGTGTCTAAAAGAGTTTGTTTAAGCTTATAAAAATAATTTATGATTCTTAATTTTTAAATAAAATTTATAATTATATATAATATAAATTTTATATAATAATATTTATTAAATAAACATTTCATTAAACTGTTTGCTTGAATGCAAAGTGACAAGCATTATGTTACCAGCAAGGGCTGCAAAATATGATGAAATAAAATGGATTCCCTTGAATTACGAATAAGTACACGGCACGTGAAGTGTAGGACCCATTGGGACAAGCGAGGAATCAATTTCAGTGACATGCAAGTTGGGTTGCATCACGTAATTTCATGGTTAGGAGCATAATACCTCCCTCTCAACTTGCATTGCTTGTGGAATCGGAGTTTCCATGCAGAGCATGGTTTGCCAGTTTAAGTGGTTGGATTTTTATTTCGCTTTCTCTCTTAATTTGAATCACAAATTTAATTTCTCTCTTTTGTTTCGAGATCAAAAGTGCGTTTGTGGCAGATATGTGACATTGCATTTATTTAACATTCAAATACCAATACTGAAGCAAACAATTCCTTACTCCATGAACTCAGTCAGATATATATTCGGCATTTTCTTGAGTTACTCAGTTAATCTTTTGGGTAGTAATGAGTCAATTAAGTCAAAAGATGAGTGTTAAGGGCTCCGTTGCCTATGTCAAAATCAAAACATATAGTTGATCCTTATACTACCATTGCATGCAAAATATCCTAATACTAAAGAAAAAAAATTCCTAGTTATTTAACATGTCTTAAATCAGGTTCGTGTAACTTAAAATATATCGATGAAAATTATATGATAAAATTTATTAACATATGTTAAACAGAGTTATTAGTGACAAAGTCCATTCATTATGCATGGAAATGTCAAAAACAAGCTAGTGCATATACTATACAACACAAGTTATTAGTGACAAAGTTCGATGCTAGGGTGAAATGACAGTGCCTTTCGTTTTGTTGATTGATAATGTGTTTTAACGAACTGAAAAGAACAACACATGCATGTGAAATTCATGTGGGAGAGTGGATTGCTCCAAAGAAAAGCAAAATGGCACACAGAACCTAAATTTGGAAATAAAAATGGACATGAGAATGAGAAATAATGAAAGAGAACAAATAAATTACGGCAGTGTCGTGCTTGTGGCGGTTTGCTTGTCTTTACTTCATTCCATTTGCAATTAGAGCTTCGTATTCTTATATGTTTTGTCTGTGTCTCTTTGGATGCAATATTAATGCGAATGCTGTGCTTCATGGACTTTTATCTATGGATGATGAATTCACGTGAGATTGAGCTGGCAATTCATCCTTTTCTTCATTATCCATCTCAGACCATTCCCATGTCTACAACACTGTGTTTACCTCAGCTGTTCATTTTATTATTTACTATACATAATCAAATAAATGTCTATGTAATTACACTTCCTTTAAAAATAAGAATGAGGAAATCAAGTGTAACCATCCAAGTTTTATGCTCGAGATGTATATCATGATTATTTATTTTTCTTAGGAACACTCGTAACACTGTTGTACAAAAAAAATCTATATACTTATTTAAAAAAAGTATGTTAGTTGTTAGACTTGTTCCCATTGATACAAATTTTATTTAATAAAAAATATGTTAACTTAGATATTATGAATATATATTAATAGAATGATATACCATGCTCATGTTATGATGAGTTGATAGTGTTTTAATTTGTTATATTAATGAAATCGTTTACTATTACGTGGCATTATACTTTTACCATAGGATAAGTGGTGGAATTAAGTAAATTTTATTTAGAATAAAAAAAATTGTTTGAAATAATAAAATAATGTAATTTTTAGAATTTTTTATGAATGGTTTTTTTTATTTAAATAAAGTTATTAATTAAATGATATCTTGATATATTATAAAACATTTTGTTTTGTGATTAACCATTAATTATATATATATATATATATATATATATATATATATATGGGGGTAGATTTTTTCTATTAATATGTCCGAATATATGAATACAATTTTTATATAACAGCATAATTTCCATTAAATCATTAAAAAAGAAATATCTTTTTTCTTATCATGCATACATGAGCCTTTATTGAAAGTTATTAAATGAGTGATAAGAAAGATTAAGACACTCAAGTCAAGTTGAGATCATGTCTTTAATAGGCATGCATAATTTTTATATATTTTATTAAGGAGTGTTTAACAACACAAAATTTAATATATTTTAATTAATAAAAATATATGTTAAAAAATATAATTAATATCTCTTTTTATATATATATAAATCAAAGGCATTCTCCATAAATTTTATATATCTTAAAAAATCTATTTTATACACACAACTATAAATCAAACTCTTATCAATATATTTAAAATTGCCAACTATATTAGACTTTATTAGTATCTTCGTATCCTTATAATATATTAATGTTCTATTATTTTACGCAACTAAATTCTACATTCATGTATTTATTTTAGTAAATATAAACTTGATAACCAAATGTTTAACAATAATATATAAAACATATAAAATATTTAATAGAGTTATAACATTTTTTCATGACAATTTTTTTTATAATATTTTAACTTATTTTATCACATTATCTATCTTATAATTTCTTTTTCTCTGTCTCTTTTAAATTTATATATATTATATATAATACAATTATAATTTTAATAACTTATTAAAATTTCTTGATTGTCTCAAATGGAAGACGCCATTGTTGCAAGTTGCAAAGGTCCAAATTTCTCAAAAAAGAATTCATATTTGAATGACTTGTGTCTGAGGGAAAAGAACAAATGCATTTTATTTTCTTGAAACTTCTGAGACTGTGTGATCGAGAATGATTGCAGTCCCAGCTGGCAACATTTACCACCATCTTTGACGGGTTTGATTCAGTGCAAAGCAGCCTATGGGATGATGATTTGGATGGATCCTATAGGTCAACTTCAACATTTCTTTTTTTTTTTTAATCGCACAGTAACTATCGTATCATATTTAATGTGTACGAATTTTCTGTCAAATATATTTGAATTTAGATAAGTAAATATTTACAAAATTTTATGAATATAAGTGTATTTAAGTGAGAGAATTCTTAAAAGGATAGGAGTATAAGTTAATCTAAATTTATAAAAAAAAGTGATTCTTTTTTATTTTATTTTATATAATTATTTATTAAAATTTAATTCAAATTAAAAATTTTCCTAATTGACCGAGAAAATAAAAAAAATATAAAAGGAATAATAAACACTCTATTTTCCATACATTTTTTATAATTTTTAATTATTTATTCAATATTCAAACAAGTTTTACCAGAAATTTATTTATACTTAATCTCTCTACTCCATTCTTCAACTTAAGTTTAAAAGTATGATGAGTTGAAATAAGTTATAAGTCAACCAATTCATTGGTGTAAAAATAATCACTAAAAGTATCATTATGGCTATCAAATGATCGAGTGATTATGTTCATAATTGATTCTGTAGTGAGGGGGTGGGCTTATCGGTTCTTCACCAAAAACAGTGGATTGGGCCAGATTTAATATGGGCTGGGCTTATAATTTATTGTTGGTCTGCTCGACGTATGAACATTGTATATGCACAGCATTCATCTTTGATTTAAAATTTTCACAAAAAAATGTACCTTGATTTAAAATAATTTAAGTTTGAAAAATCGTAATCTCTAACAAGAGTAATATAATAATATTTTAAAATATAATCATTAAAAACACATGTAACTTTCCATTTTGATACTTAATGTGATTGCTGTTGGCTTAATTTTGAAACTTTAATCTTATTGGTAATTTAAGTTTATCAAATACTTCAACTTAAATTAAAAGACACGTTTTCTTATTTTATACTTTTTTATCATTAAAATATAAAACCATCAAGCATTTATATAACTATATTCGAAACTTGAGAAGCAGAATACTTTTTTTTTTTATTTGATCTTTTATGACCTTTGCCATCTTTTATTTTGCGCACATAATAAAATTTTTAGAATTGTATTTCTCATATAGATTCATGTTCTATTATTGAGTTTCGAGTAAATAGATATTTTAATACTAAATGCTAATTAATATTGTTTTTTCTTTTTAAGTGTAATCTTAAAATTTATTAAAAATTGAAAATATATAAAAGAAAAATATTAATTTAAAAATAAAGAAGAGTAAAACTTATATAATTTTATAATTCTTAATAAATTTTAATTAATAATAAAAAATGTGTTCCTCGTAATTATGGTAATGTTATTCTTGCGGTAAAACGACCGTTGATAGTGCCGTTGGCAAAGCCCAATGCCCAAAAAGCAAAAGTTTCTAATATGAATGTGTGTTGTATTCAGTGCACATGCTTTGAACTTTTGAAGTGACAAGCACTAGTGGTGGTGCAATATGGAAGATTGTTGGCATGTTTTGAAATCACGTTTTTCCTGAAAATTATAACTTCAAATAAATTAGATTCGTATTCATCAGATATAAATTTAACACACCCACTTTAATCAGGGTTGCTCAAATCAAACACATGAGAAATAAATAAATAAACAAATATTAATTATATTTAACGATTGAAAATCAATTTTCATTAATTTTAAAACAATCAAATACTTTCTAAACTATATAATTTCAGCAATCATCGCTTCCCCTGGTTCTGTTTTTGTCCATGAGTAAAATAATTCAGTACAACACTTAAGACTCATAATCATAAAAATTATGAATATTGTATATATTTAGAGTTTTGTTATTTGAATGATTTTTTTTTCAAAATATTCATACAATATATTTATATTTTATTATTTTTGTTTATATACTTCTCTTTTTTTTTTATCACATCCAAAATTTAAAAAGTGTAGACAGTACTTGTTTTTCACAGGGTGGTTCAAAGTTTGTCTTTTTATTTATTTATTTTTTATATGTGCAACTCAAACATATTGTATAAAATTAAATAAATAATAAATATGATTCCAAAATCCTTCTAAAGAATACATGACTCATATCATCAAGCGCAGAGATATGAAACCCAACTCCTTAAATTATTATATGATCTACAAATTGCATCTTAATTTTTAAAGATATGCACTTTTATCTTGTGAGGGGATGATTCTGTGTGAGCCAAATGTACCACATAGTAGTTCTTTTCATGTTTGCTTGAATCACTTTACAGCATAACATTGATTATTTGGGTTCCACAATTATGTTGCCTGCCAAACTTGACCATAGACCGAGTTTTATTATACTTCATGATCGAACCATTAGAGGAGATTGGTAGAAAATGGAAATAAGCACCAACAGTGGTCTCATGAGATCAGCTTGTAATCATGAGACATGGCATCATGAAAGGTTGGTCACTAAAAAATATCTATAAAGTTATATTTGAAGCATTGGTGTCAATATCCACCATGCACTGGAAGCACACTATATAACTAGTATATGCCACATTCAATTAATTCAGGAACATTTTAAAGCTTAGCCTCAAGACAAAGAAAATACCAAATAGAAACATTGTTATCCTCCTTTGAACAATGTCAGATATTCTTAAAGATGCAGCCCCAGAGTTTGAGAAATTTGAAGTCAAGTTCAGTAGGGAAACTGTTGTAAAAGCACTGAATCCTTTACTAGAGCCATTTTCAATCACTCTCTCAAATCTTGACCTACTTTCAGGCCGTTTTCCTGTTACATACTTGTATTTCTACAGCAGGCCAAAAATAGGTAACTTCGAAGCTTTTGTTGAGACTCTTAAAAGCTCGCTAGCACACATACTCAATTATTACTATCCCTTTGCTGGCCAAATTGTTCACAATCCCAAAACTAATGAGCCTGAAATAATTTGTGACAACAATGGTGCTCTAGTCATTGAAGCTCATGCATGTATCCCATTAAAGGATTTAGATTTTCATAATCTCAATGAAACACTTAAAGATAAGGTAGTCTCAATTCAACCAGATTTTCCCATGCAAATTCAAGTTACAGAATACACTTGTGGAGGCATTTCCATAGCATTTACTTTTGATCATGCATTAGGTGATGCAAGTTCCTTTGGTAAATTCATTGCCTCATGGTGTGAAATAGCTCAAAATAAACCACTCTCATGCATGCCAGACCATAGTAGACACCTTTGTGCACGTTCTCCTCCCACATATCAACCATCCTTGGACCAAACTTATATGAAGTGCACTATGGAAGAGATACAGAACATGACAATGAACCCAATCTCACTGAAACGCCTCTATCACATCAATGCATCAAGTATCAACATGCTGCAGAACCTTGCTTCTGTGAATGGTGTCAAGAGAACAAAGATTGAGGCTTTCTCTGCATATGTATGGAAGATAATGATTACAACCATTGATCAAAGCCATAAAAAGTGCAAGATGGGTTGGTTAGTGGATGGACGAGAAAGAATGGGAAGAGGTAAGAATTCAATGTCAAATTATGTTGGTAATGTTTTGTCTGTGGCTTTAGGGGAAGCAAGCATTGAAGAATTGAAGGAAGCTACTATATCGAACATTGCTAACATAGTGCATGAGTCAATTTCAAAGGTCAACAATGAGGCTCATTTTTTGGACTTGATTGATTGGGTTGAGTGCCATAGGCCTGGTTTGATGCTAGCAAAGTCAGTGTTGGGTCAGGAGGGACCAACACTGGTTGTGTCTTCAGGTCAAAGGTTTCCTATCACTGAAGTTGACTTTGGATTTGGGACTCCCTTGCTAGGGACAGTTTACACTTCTATTGAAAGGGTAGGAGTTGGTTACATGAACCAAAGGCTAAGTGCTAAGGGTGATGGATCATGGATCGTGTCTGCTATCTTGTGGCCTGAATTGGAAGCTGCATTTCATCATGACCCAATTTTCCAGCCCATGTCTGCTTCTCATCTTCTACTTTAGTGCAACCTTTAAGACAAAACTTAAGGTGCAATTTTGTGTTGGTGTTATTTACCAATCAAAGTTAGAATTTTACTCTAAATGCAACCTTTTTACTAAAATAAAACTCTATTTTTAATTAATAAATATTACTAACTGTCAGTAAATTAATTGAAGCTACTAAAGTTGAAAACTTTGATTGGTTGGAAAACATTTTTATTGGACCACATTGCATACAAGCTGCATTGCTTCTCTTATGACACTTATTAATTATAGACATTACATAATATAATTGGACAACATGAAAGCAGCCACACTAGTAAAGCTGGTTGTAGGCACCGCACAAAATTGTAGGCACCGTTCAATTAGAGCCACAAGTTGAAAGACTAGTTTTCTTACAATTCCTTCTTGAGTGAGTTTTCTAGAATTAATATTATAATGTTTTGTAAAGCCTATAAAAGGCCAATACTTGTATCGAGAGTAAGCATCAATTTGAGATTAAAATATATTGAGCAGAAATTCTTTCTTTCTCTCTTGTTTCTACTGTATTTGTGTGTGGGTGTTTTTGTTAAAATTATTTTTCATTGATATCAAATTGGTATTAGAGCTAGTTAGATCCAACATTAGTTTTGTGAGTTTGTGAGACTAATTTTTTTCTTTGAATGTGTGAAGAACAAGAGAGTTCTCACCTTACAAAAAAAAAGGGAGAGATTTTGAGTCTATTTCAGGGAGAGAGAAAGAGAGATAGTCACAAACTATAACATTGTATGGTTTAGTTCCAAATTAGATGAAAAACTCGATTATAATTATTGAGCATTGTTAATGTCCACTCATTTGAAAGCTCACAATATTTGGAGCTTTATTGCACCAGACTTACAACAAGGAGCTTACAACAAGGAGCTGATGATGCAACTCAAAGGAAGGATCAATTGGCGTTATCCCAAATTCACCAAGGTTTAGATTATTTAATTTTTGACAAAATAGCAAATGTCAAAACAACCAAAGAAGCGTAAGACATTTTGAAGCTGTCATACAAAGGAGTAGAGAAAGCTCAGAAATTCAAACTGCAATACATGTTTCGAGAACATGCAAGATATGAGATATTTGGTTCAGAAACCATGGAACAATATTTTTCATAGGTAACAGACCTTGTCAATAAGATAAAGGTGTATGGAGAAAACATTCCTGAAAGTTTGATCATGTGTTGACTACAATAATTGAGTCTCACGACATAGACACCATGACAGTTGCAGAATTGCAAGGTAGCATTGAAAGCCATGTGAGCAAAATCTTAGAGAAAACTGAAAAAGTAAATGAAGAAGCCTCAAAAAGTCAGGTAAATTTTACCAACGTAGCAGAATCTAACCAAAGTGAAGACGGAAGAAGTCGTGAAGGTGTAAATACAAATCTTAGAGGTAGAAGTCGTGGCAACTTCAAAGGAAGAGGCCGTTGCAATTTCAACCAACAATGGAGAGAAAATAATTTTAGGCCACCTAATCAAGAAAGAGGTGGACAAAATTTCAGATCTACCAATCGGAGAAGAGGAAAAGGAGGCTTCAACTACTAGGAAAGAACAAATTTCAATTGCTATCACTGTGAAAAGTTCAAACATATTGTAGATTCAAACAACAATCAAATATAGCAGAAAATCAATATCAACATATTGGCAAGAATTCTGATAATCCACAAACTTTACTTCTAGCAACAAATAATTTTGTAGACGATGGAGATATTTGGTACCTAAATACTGGCTGCAGCAACCAAATATGTGGGAAAAAGGAGTTATTTTCTTCACAACTCAAACATTCTAATTTTGGAAAAAGGCTAAGTTGTTATTAGATTGAAGAATGGGTCTCAAAATTTCATCTCTGATGTTTTCTATGCTCCTGGTCTTCATTACAACCTATTGAGCATGGGACAATTATCAGATAAAGGTGACAACATGCAGATTTATGATAGTTACTGTACGTTGATTGACGAAAATGGGAGATTCATTGTCAAGGTAAAAATGACTCCTAATCACCTATTCTTTTTGAAAGTTCATCATGATAAAATTCCTTACTTGAGTTCCATTATACAAAATGATGATTGGTTGTGGCACATGCGCTTTGGACATTATCACTTTTCTGGATTAAATTTTCTATCTAGAAAAGAGTATGTATCTTGTTTGCCTGTTATAGACATTCCTGAAAGTGGATATGAGACTTGTGAAATTGGAAAGAAATACAGAATCTTTTCCAACTGAAAAGTCCTAAAGAGCAAGAAAGTCATTGGAGATTGTCTATTTAGATTTATGCATGGTTGAGATTCCAACACATGGTGGTAGTAGGTATTTCATAACTTTTATTGATGACTTTAGCAGAAAAGTTTGGGTATATTTTTTGAAACAGAAATCAAAAGCTTGTGATGCTTTTAAGTCATTTAAAGCATTTGTAGAGAAATAAAGTGGTTGCAAGATTAAAGCATTGAGGACAAACAGAGGTCAATAATACCTTGCCTGTGCAGATTTCCTTGACCACCATGGAATTCAACATCAACCGACAACCAGATACGCTCATCAACAAAATGAAGTAGCATAAAGGAATAATATAACGATCATGTACATGGTGAGATGTATGTCCAAGACTAAACAATTGTCCAGAAAATTTTGGGCAGAAGCAGTTTCTATTGCTGTGTGTATTTTGAACAAGTGTCTAACAAAGAGTGTTTGTAATAAAAACACCAGAAGAAGCTTGGAGTGGAAGGAAGCCCTCAATTTGACATCTCAGAGTTTTTAAGTGTATATCATATGCCCACGTATGAGATCAACTCAGAAAGAAGCTTGATGATAAATGAGAGAAGTGTATCTTTTTCGGTTACAGCACCAACTCAAAGGCATACAAGCTTTATAATTCAATGACAAAGAAGGTAATTATCAATAAAGATGTGACATTTGAAGAAGAAGGAATGTGAGATTAGTCTTCCAAAGCCCAAAAGGAGTCCTGTGGTAATTTCAGAAAACTTTGAAGAGGAGAATGGACATATAGATCTAACACCTGATGAGCTAAAAGCATCATGCAGACCACAGAGGCAATGGAGACTACCAGCTAGATTGGAGGATTATGTTGTGGATAATGATAATGAACCATCTGATGAAGAAATTATCAATTTTGCCTTATTTGCAAATTGTGAGCCTGTAACATTTGATGAATCTTCAAATAATCAACATTGAAGAAAAGCAATGGATGAAAAAATTCGTGCCATTGAGAAGAATCAAACATGAGAACTGATAGACTTACTAGCACATAAAAGGCCAATTAGAGTTAAGTGGGTATACAAAACTAAATATAAGTTTAGTGGAGAAATTGATCGTTTCAAAGCAAAGTTGGTAGTAAAATGGTACAAATAAAAATCAGGTATTGATTATTTTGAGGTATTTATTCCTATAGCAAGATTAGATACAATTCATATATTTATCTCTCTATCAGCTCAAAATAATTGGAAAATTTATCAAATGGATGTTAAGTCTGTTTTTCTGAATGGTAATTTAAAAGAAGTGTATGTTGAACAACCACTAGGATATGAGATTGAAGGCAAAGAAGACATCTACAGATTGAAGAAGGCGTTGTATGACTTTAAGCAGACACCCAGGGCATGGTATAAGAAGATTGATTCTTACTTTATGCATAATGGTTTTCAGAGATGTCCATTTGAACATACTCTATATATCAAATTTGTTGACCCTGATAATATTTTCATTGTGTGCCTTTATGTTAATGATATAATATTTACTAGTAATAATCCGTGGATGATTGCAGAATTCAATGAGGTCATGATTAAATGTTTTGAGATGACAGATTTGGACCAAATGTCATATTTTCTTGGCATTGAGATCATACAACAGGATGATGGAATTTTTATTTCTCAAAAGAAGTATGCTGCAGATGTTTTAAAGAAATTCACGATGGAAAACTCAAAACTAATCTTAACACCTTTTGAAGAAAAGTTGAAACTAAAAAAAGATAATGATGAAAGAAGAATTGAGTCAACATACTACAAGAGTTTGATTGGAAACCTCAGATATTTGACTACTACTAGACTAGATATTGTCTTTGGAGTAGGACTACTGAGTATATTCATGGAAGAACCATGTGCATGTCATTTACAGGGAGCAAAGATAATTATCAGATATATCAAAGATACTCTGACTTAGAGAATTTTTTATGCTAATAATAATGATATAAAGCTTGTTGGATATACAGATAGTGATTGGGCATGAGATATTGAAACAAAAAAAAGCACATTGGGATACACATTTCATCTGGGCATTATAGCAATATCATGGTCCTCAAAGAAATAACCAATAATTACACTTTCAACAGCCGAGGCAGAATATATGGCTTTAACAAGTTGTGCTACACAAGTAATATGAATGAGAAGAATGCTTGAAACAATGCATCAGAAGCAAAATACTCCCACAGTGATATTTTGTGATAACAAGTTTGCAATTGCACTTACCAAAAATTCGGTCTTTCATGAACGGTCCAAACACATAGACATCCGGTTTCACAAGATCCGAAAGCTAATAGCTAAAAAGAAAATACTATCCAACTGAAGAACAAGTTGTTGATATGTTTACAAAACCAGTAAAAACTTGAGTTATTTTACAAGTTTAAAAAAAAATGCTTGGAATGATTAACATACGAGCTTGACTTAAGGGAGGCAATGTGAGTATATTAATTCAAGCTACCAAAGTTGAAAACTTTGACCAGTTACAAAACATTTTTATTGGACCATATTGCATACAAGCTGCATTGCTTTTCTCTTGGCACTTATTAATTATAGACATTACATAATATAATTGGACAACATGAAGACAACCACACTAGTAAAGCTGATTGTAGACATCGCACAAAATTGTAAGCACCGTTTAATTAGACCCATAAGTTGAAGAGCTAGTTTTTTTACAATTTTTTCTTGAGTTAGTTTTCTAAAATTAATATTATAATATTTTGTAAAGCCTATATAAAAGATCAATACTTATACCAAAAGTAAGCATCAATTTGAGATTGAAATATATTGAACAAAAATTCTCTCTTTCTCTCTCGTTTCCGCTGTTGAGTGTTTTTTTTAAAATCATGTCCCACTGATATCACTAACAGTACCTAAAGAATAACACAAAGTTTTGTCCTTATATATATATTGGCGGGGGAGGGAGGGAATTGTATAATAACTGATGAATCCGAATCCTAAACATGAAAAGCTTTTGGAGAGCAAAGTTCATAAAATAAATATAAACGCTGAATCCATCAACATTTAAGTATATTTTGTGGAGTATATGATGCATATAATGATTTGAGTTACAAACACTTGGCAATCAAGAACAATGAGGGAGCTTCTGAAAGCTTAGTTGATACCATGACTCTTCAGCTGATACCTTGAATTTAGCTTGTTAATCAGTAAATGGTAAATGGATCTTTTAACATGTATGTATCTTGTGTGCTTAGTTTTTATTAACAACTCTCTCCCACAAAAGAAAACACAATATTGAGAATTTCTACTACGAAGATGTCGTGGCACTTGGGTTTTGAGGAAATTTAATTAATGTAGTGAAAGCTACATTAATAGAACTGAGATTATCACATTGCTCATTACATTTGTTTTCCTTTTTCTTCTTGTCTAGTTTTTCACTACAAAAAGTGTAAATATTGGGCTCCATGGAACTTCCATTTATAACACAAAATGGTCTAGTACATGGATCATAAAATAATGGGCCACTTCACTCAATTAAAATACAATGAGTTTATTGAGTTTTTATAATTTATTATTTTTACATGTGATTAAAATTAATCAGACCTGATTATGAATGAGTTGGTCTAGATCAGGTAATTAAGTTTTTACATAAAAAATATTTTTTTTATAATTTATAAAATTTAATAATTATTAAATTAAATTAGAATAGTCTATCAATTAATTAAAAATTTATTTATAAACAATATATTTTAAATATAAATATTATAAAATATTTTAATTTTTTTTATATGTAATTGACTTAGATCCAATTCTTTAACTTGCAAAAAAGTAGACCTACTATCCAACCTGTAAATGATTAGAACTCAATTACTCAACTTAACCCATTAATTTTTTTTGCTTAGATTAGAGAGGTTAATTGAGTTTCACCTAACGCATGAACACCTCTATTCTAAATGCAAACGTTTTTTTTTTTAATCTTTGTTAACCATAGTTGTGAATATTGAAAAAAAAAATAGTCGTAATCAATAAACATATTACGTAAAGAATAATTGTTAAATGCGTAAAATTTTGACACATAATATTGAAAATTTAGACACACCAATGTTGAAAATTTACCAAGTCTCGAGTGTTGAATGAACAAGTCTTGGATCAAGTTGACACTTCAATAAGCACTTGACATTTCAATCATCATCAAAATTACTATCTCCAAAAATTTTTCATTTGAACCAAAAAATCAGCAATCTGATACTTACCCGTTTAAATTAATTAATCTTCTTTTCAGATTTTCAACCAAAATGTCATAAATTCACACCAACATAAATGATACTATAAAATTTTTCTAACTCATGTTTGTTAATTAACAAATTAAATTAAATCATTTTAAGAATAGAAACATCGTATATTAAAGAAGAAAGCCGAAATTTTAAAAGAAAAATTTGAAAGTAATCATTAATTTAAAAGGAAATTTCCGACCCATCCTTAGTTTAATTTCTTTGACTTTTAAAACAGGGAAAAGTGCCATATTTTAAATTAGAATTTTTCTTAAAAAAAAAAAGAAAATTTAATATTATTATAAATCATGAAAATAAATTTTATTTTTAATTAAAAATAACTAAAAATATTTTAAAATGGAACGTAAGTTATGTCTTACTTTAAAAAAAAAAAAAGAATAAATACATCAATCAAGACACGTTAATATAAAAAGAAATGCTATTTGTGCCATATTTTTATATGCCTCGATTATATTTAAGGTATATTTTAAAGATGTTTATCTATACAAAAATAATGATGTTTAATTTTATTTTATGGTTCTGTTTATAAAATTATTTAAAAAGTTATAATTAATAAAATTAATTATAATTATAACTATACAATAAAATGAGAGCTATTTGTTAAAATTATTATACAACTAATTAAATTATATAAATAATAAAATATTATTAAAATTATTTTGTATGAGAATATATTATTTAAAATATTAAAATAAATAATCAAAATTTAAATAAATTAAAAGCTACTTAAATTAGCTTTTTATAAACTATATTTTAAAATTTATAATTTCTTATTTATCAAATAAACCTTATTAACTTATTAATTAAAAAATTATAAATCTGTATCACTAAACGTGGCTTAAGTATGTTTGGATAAACTCTAATTTTTATTTTTATTATTTTTAAATTTATATCAAAATAGTTTATAAATTAAATAGAATATTATTTTAATTATTTTAGTTATTAATATATACCATCGTTAATCATTTTAATGCAATAGATGAAGGACTAAAATATTAATAATTATATTGATTAAGTATTAAAATAGCTTTTTATTTAGTTTAAAGATTATTTTAATTAATTTTAAAAACATAAAATAATAATAATAAATTGAAAATATTAATAATTAAAATAATATTTCCTTAATTTTAAAACTATTTTAATAATTTTGTTTAAAATAATATAAACAAAATTGATAATTTAATGTTTGAAATTTCAAAAGCTTTTCACATAGAAGCCCAAGTTTGGAAGACACCGGATTTTATATTTATACAGTATTAGGATAAAAATTAAGAAATAAAATATTTTTATATATAAATATAATAAAAAGCTATTAATATATTATAATTTAGTTTGATTCAATTTTATAATAGAAATAAAAATTTAAGCTGAACTAAAAAAAATAAAATAATATTAAAATTTTACTTTAATAAAATTTTATATTTTTATCAGTTTAATAATTTAAAAAAATTTGATTGAATTTTAAACATTTTAACATGATATGAGATATTTGTAAGCGTAGGGAGGGAATGGGGACAAAGTATGAGAACAGGTGGTCAGGTCAAGACAGACAGGGTGACGGGGGGTTGAATATTTTAGGGTTAGGTACATATGTTTTCTTTGTTTTTTTTTTTTTTTTTTTCTCTTTTGATTTAATGTTTGTGTGTATATACATTAAATGTTAATTTTTATTATCTTTTTATTTATTATGATATAGTATTAATAAGACATTTATTTACTATTCATATAAATAAATAAATAAATTTATTTATTTTATGTACAGGTAACTAATTTAATCATTTACATTATAGGTAATTCTAAAATATAGTATAAATTTTATGATATATAATTACTTTATATTGATATTAATGAATAAATTATTTATTATCTTAAAAAAATTAGGATATGTATATTTTAAAAATATAAAATACATCATCAGTTTTTTATTTATTTAAAAACTACAAAAAAATTTGTTAGAATATATAAAATTATTCTAAAGATAAAAAGGCAACTTATAATTACGTCAAAAAGTAAAAAAGATTGTAACATATATAAGTACAATAAGTGATATATATATATATATATATATATATATATATATATATATATTGAAATTATCAAAATATAGAATTTTTGGCAAAATTACAGAATTATAGTGTTTTTTCAAAAATCATCAATGGCAATATTTGACTTTTTTTTATACTTTTTAAATATTTTATTATTATTTAAAAAATGCCATCGTCAATTTTTATTTTTTTATTTTAATATTTTTTAAAAACTTATTATTTGATAATTTTTGAAACTTTATTACTTTTATATTTATACCAAAAATTATTATTGACAATTTTTAAAATTTATATTTTTGTAATCTTTTTAAAAATACTATATTTTTGGTATATATAATTTTTAAAAATTATATATTAAAAATAATCCACAATAAGTCAATCTACATGTTATTTTTGAAAGGTTTATGATTATTTTGTCAAAAATAGAGAATCTGTGGCGCTATGTGGTTGGATTGAATTCCATGCGATGTAGGAAGCCACGTAGAGACATTGATAGTCGTATATACAAGTTCATATACGCACTCTTCTCCTCCGCAAGTGAGCTTCATCATCATCATCATCATCATCATGGCGGGGCAATCACGGAAGTGGATGATTTTGGTGGCCACCATATGGATTCAGGCATTCACTGGCACCAATTTTGATTTCTCAGAGTACTCTTCTTCCCTTAAATCTGTACTAAACATCTCTCAGGTGCAACTCAACTACCTTGCCACTGCCAATGACATGGGCAAGCTCTTTGGTTGGTCTTCAGGACTCGCTCTCATCTATCTTCCCCTCCCTCTTGTCATGCTTGTTGCTGCTTTCATGGGCTTATTCGGCTATGGCTTCCAGTGGCTTCTCATCAACAATATCATCACGTTGCCTTATTTTCTGGTTCGGTCGCGTTCTATGTACTTTTAGCTTTTAGAAGAGTTTACACACAATTTTTTATTGTTGTTTTTTTAATATATTTTATCAAAATAAGTTTATTTTACTTTATTTTGATATGTTTCATAATTAACCAACAAGCATTTGAGTCCCAGGGAATACTACGTTGAAATTTTGGAATGAGTGTTTTGCTGTTACATTTGTTTTATAAACTTTTATACATAAGGGCTTTCTCTACTCTTAAGTCTTTAACATTTTTTTTTTTGGCATTGGTTTGTTTTTATAGGAATTTTCATTTTCCGTGAAGTTCAAACATGGAATGTTCTCATGAAGTTTTAGCTTAAGTAATCATCAAAGTTGATTTGTCAATGTATTTTCAGCAGTTAGGAAGCAACTTGCCTTGTTTGAATTCTTCATAGGTAGCACGAGGAGGAGTGACAGTCTTTGGTTTTACCATTGACTGACGGGTGCGTAGTGGTGTTCTCATTTATACTCAGGAATTTTATTTTTTTTAATATATCGAACAGTTTTTTCATGATCGATTTCATGTAAAACTTAAATGAGTTAGTTTGAATAGAAATTGTTGTTCATTACAATTTTCTAAAATCAAAATGTGTTTTCAATTTAAAACGTTGCGGTCCAAGAGTGTGAGGAAAATGTTTTTTGAGGATGAGAAATGTTATCATCTTATTTTTAAATGATTTTTATTTAAAAAGACAAATTACTAGTTTTCTTTCTAAAATTGTAGTTTTAGCATGTCTGACTGTTAACTAGTTTTGAATGGACCACATTTTTTTGAAAAGGATAAAAGTTATGAGACAATAACTTTATTAATTGGGACCATAAATTCTGTCTCACGTAGTTGTGTTTTTGTGGTCGTGGGTTCGGCTCACGTCCTTTTCATTTCGCAACTTTTTCAACGTAATTTTGTCCATTCTCCTGGTCCCAGATATGATGGTTCAGAGCCCAACTACGTGGTTCTTTTCCAGATTAATATTCTACATCAGCATATGATATGACTCAATATATTAGATAAAAAGTATCAATGCCATAATAAAACAGTGATTGCCTACACAACAAATCATTCCCATAAATGATTAATGTTAACAACTTTAGAACTTCTCTTTAATTTAATTTCCACTTCAAATATTTTGCCTTCCCCCATACTTCACTACTTTAAAGGACTCCTATAGTGATAGTATGCACTATGCAGCAGTAACTTGTATGGTTTACTCATCATCACAGAAACATGCATAATGAGATTAATTTAGTAATTACATGTGGTAATAAAAAAACCATGGTTGATCAATTCTGAAGTCAAGTTAACTAAGCATTTACTTTGCATGTGGCAGGTCTTTCTGTTGTGTCTGTTGAGTGGCTGTAGCATCTGTTGGTTCAACACAGTGTGTTTTGTTCTCTGCATCAGAAATTTCCCAGTGAACAGACCCCTTGCATTATCACTCACTGTGAGTTTCAATGGTATAAGTGCAGCACTTTACACACTTGCTGCCAATTCAATAGACCCTTCATCTGATGCACTGTATCTGCTTTTGAATGCACTTGTTCCCCTTCTCACTTCCATTGCAGCACTAGTCCCAATTCTTCGCCAACCACCTTTAGACTCTCTTTCTCCATATGCTGCTAGTAGAAACTCAGTAATATTTCTAGTATTGAACTTCTTAGCCATTTTCACTGGCCTTTACCTCCTTCTATTCGGCTCATCAACTTCTGATGAAGCCACAGCAAGGCTCTACTTTGGTGGAGCTATTGTGTTCCTCATCTCTCCACTATGTATTCCAGGCATTATATATGCTAGAGATTGGTTTCACCGTTCCATTCATTCCAGCTTTCGGGTGCAAGGCTCAGGCTTCATTCTTGTTCATGTTGATGATCTTGAGCTTCATAAAGAACTCCTTACCCGTCAAAACAGTGCTCTCAGCAGTGCTCTCAGCAATGGAGATGGTCACAGTTACAGCCTGGTGAGTGGGAATGGATCCATGTATGGAAAAACTAGTGATGTGTGTTGTGACAAGATGCTTGGGCAGGATCAGTTGGCAATGCTAGGAGAAGAACACCCAGCGGCATTGGTTGTCCAAAGGTTGGATTTTTGGCTCTATTATGTTGCATACTTCTGTGGTGGCACAATTGGTCTTGTCTACAGCAATAATCTGGGACAGATAGCTCAGTCTTTAGGCCTGAGTTCAAGTACATCTACTCTGGTCACGCTATATTCAGCTTTCTCCTTCTTTGGCCGCTTGCTTTCAGCTGGACCAGACTATATTAGAAAGTAAGTGTTCTCACATGAATCTTGTAAAATAAGAAAACAAAAATTGGGTATAATTCTTCGGCAAATGCTAACCTGTGTCCTACGAATAAAAAGTGAAAGGTTTTGTCACGAGAAGTAATAAATAAACCTCTTTCCTTGATTTCTAATGTACTCTTAACTTGTTTTTCATGAAAGTTTTAATCAGTGTCCCAGCGACAGCCTAATTTTTTTAGGTGTTTCCAGTGTTTTTTAATTCAAGTTAGATTTTCAATTTTCAACAAAAGATTTGCATTTGATATTATCATATGTTACTGTGGTGAAGTCTACTTTTATGGGAAAACAATACCAGAATTATGTAACTGTGCCTAAGTTTTGAACAATAAAATTGTAGCAATTATGATTAATTGATGACGGTGTTTTTCTGAATTGCAGTAAGTTCTACTTTGCAAGGACGGGGTGGCTAGCCATTGCACTTATTCCAACTCCAATTGCGTTTATATTGCTTGCTTCATCAGACAGTGCTGTGACACTTAACATAGGCACTGCACTAATTGGTTTAAGTTCTGGTTTCATATTTGCGGCTGCTGTGGCAGTTACATCTGAGCTATTTGGACCCAACAGTGTGAGTGTCAATCACAACATTCTCATAACAAACATCCCAATTGGGTCACTTCTGTATGGTTTTCTGGCTGCGGTTGTTTATGATGCCAATGCTCAGCCAGCACCAGGAGGTTTAATGGCTGAGTCACTAGTGTGCATGGGTAGGCATTGCTACTTTTGGACATTTGTTTGGTGGGGAGGAATGTCTGTCCTAGGACTAACTTCTAGTGTGCTGTTATTCTTAAGAACCAAACATGCATATGATCATTTTGAAAGTCACCGTATTTCAGCACAATCAACTGTGTCTTAACTTCTGCCACTTTAGAAAAGTGAAGATCATAGAATTGTTGATAGTAGAAGCTTGAGATATACAGGCTATGATTTTGGAGGCAGGGATAAAACAAGGGTGAATATTGATGAACATGTATATATATATTCTGTTCTAGCTTAGTATGGTTGAGGTCTTCAGGAGAGATCTAATTCATAGGCAAAAAGGCCTGAGGATTTTGTTTCTCTCTGACAAAACAAGGGTGAGTGTCCATCAATGAACATGTAAGCACTCTGCTTTGAACAGAGTGAGATTTTCTTCTAATAGCAGCCGGAGATGCAGCAGTCCGGACCTATGCTTTGGCCTATGCTGTGGATAACTTGTGAATAGATTTATTTATAACAATTCTGATAACTTGTACAGAGTTTCTATTTTTAAACATGATTTTTAACTTTTTCTTAATTTAAATAAAATATTTAATATTAATTGTTTTACTTTGCGATTCCTGGGGACGAGTCATGTTGTCACATTGAGAACCATAACATATGCTTCATAGACTTGTGGCCTTATACAAGACCTTTTCCAAATCCTGTTTTGAGAATTCTCACTAATTCCTGAAGGCTAAAATTGAAACAAAACAGAATCGTCAACGCGTCAAAAGAAGCTAACAAACAAGTACAGAAATTTTCCCTCCGACT
This sequence comes from Abrus precatorius, assembly GCF_003935025.1. Taxonomy (NCBI): domain Eukaryota; kingdom Viridiplantae; phylum Streptophyta; class Magnoliopsida; order Fabales; family Fabaceae; genus Abrus; species Abrus precatorius. The sequence continues at coordinate 25,912,304 of NW_020874406.1, read as the reverse complement.
TGATTATCTTTATTATGTTTTGATGAAATATCATTTTGCCTATTAATGGATGAAGCTAGCGTTTGATTTAACCATTTTTTAATATATGTACAACAGCATACATTTAAAATTTATGTGTAATTGTTTCAACAAATTATAATATATTTGAAAACTTTAAATGTCAAATCTTTTAATAAAAGTTTACTGTTTATTGTCTAATTGTGTTCCTTGAGCCCACTCAGTAAAATAGTTGATTTAACCTTCAATAAAGCAGAGCTCTATTCTTTTGCCCACTGTAGCATCGTCATACATAAAAGATGGTCTAAAGTAATACAAAAAATTATAATTATGAGAAAATATCTAAAATTGAGAAAATTTTGATATATTCATGTCTGAATAAAAGAAACATAAAAGGCAATGACGGAAAGAAGAATAAACCTCAAGGATAGTTACAAAATGCATCCTTTTTTATGCATAAGAATAGCCTCTCATATGCCAACGCCATCTTTCTAGCTGTAAACATGGAAGTTGCGTATTCACGGCATGCCTTTCCCCTCCTTGCAAGCCTCTCTTGCCCTTCTTTTACTACTGCTTCGAGTGCCTCCAACAGTGACTCCACGTTGGGAGAGAACATAAAACCAAAATCATCATCAACCACAATACTACCTTTGATGCTTGGAAACCTCGATGCCAAAAGTGGCTTCCCACTCATCATGGCTTCCATCAGGGTAAGATCAAGACCTTGTGGTCTTAGTGTGGGATTGACAAAAATGTCAATAGCATTATAGAATGCTCTTAGCATGGAAGGACTCATAGATCCAAGAACAATAACTTGGTTCCCTAAATCCTTGTACCTGTTCTCCCATGGTCCTGACCCAGCTACAATCAAGTACACATTGGCGTGATTTGTTATTACCCTAGAGTATGCTTCATGAAGCAAAGGATGGCCTTTGTCCTTCACTAATCTTCCAGCTACACCAAGCACTAAACTTGCATTTTTTGGAATGCCAATTTTGGTTCTAAATTCTCTTCCTAGTTCCACATCTTCTCTGAAGTCATCCTCATCAACGCCATTGAGAATTACATGGACTCTTCTGCTTGGAATTTGGTACACATCTCTTAGCATCTCACCACAACTATCACTAATGGCAACATGATGTGCATAGTTCCTGAAGAACTTTATCTCATTGAGAACCTTTGGAACAACCCCTTGTAATCCTTTGTCAAAATCTGGAGATCTAGGCTCATCAAGCCTACGAGCCAAGTCTTGGAAAATACTTGATTGCAAGCTCTCAAGAGCTATGCCATGCCAAGAAACTGCAAGGTTTGGAAGGTTTCTAGCAAGCCAATGAGGAAGTGCCACACTTTCTGAGTGAACAACATCAAAGGGTTCTTTCTGGTTTTCTTCAAGAAACTGTTCCCATGCTTTATTGTAGCGCCACTTACCTGGCTCACCTTCATGACAGTGAATGTGAGGTGAAGAGGGTGCAACTTCTTGGTGATTGTCTGTGTCTGAAGTGGTTTCTTCTTGTGAGGGAGAGGTAAAGATATGAACTTGATGGCCACGATGAGCTAAAGCAGTGTGAAGGGTGTGAGCATGGCGCTCCATGCCACCAGGAGTGGTTCCAATAGGCCATTTTCTAGAGAACACAGCGATTTTGAGGTATATGGGTGAAGGCTTGTCTTCAAAAAATGGTAGTTTGTTCCATGCAAACTCAACAAAACGATGATCACCTGACCAGGACTGGTCAAGGTTGGTGCATGTGGAGATGATGGGGTGAGTGTGTAGAAGGAAAAAAGCTGGTATAGTGAAGAGGACAACGAAGAAAAGGGTGACGCAGAGATTGAAATGTGAAAATGAATTGGTCTTCTTGGATTTGTTGTTGAAGGCCATTTCTTAATGGGTTTGTGAAATTTTGTGCTATATATTCTGGGGTCTAAGAGCTGAAAGTTGGAACTATCTATGGGGGTAGTAAGAAAAGCATGCAATGAACCGAGTGTGTTTGGTTGGATTTTTCTTGAAGTGCGTTTCTCACGCCCCTTTTGAGGGGAAAAAGTGGATTCATGTGACAAAGGTTTCGTACGTTTCTGAATGAGAAACTGTGTTTAACATGCACACCCCATTAGGCGTTCCTTCCACACTCGTGCCAGAATGGACTCACGAGAGACTGAGAATCATCATTAAAATCCTGAATTCTTGCTTAAGTTTTCTCTTCAATTGTGTAGAAAGAAGGAAACTACAACTCTGATTAATTTCAAATTTATGACTGCCTCTTCTTCCGTGGAATTTAGAACTTTGCTTCTTGTCACAAACTGATGTCAGAGGAGCCAGGTAAGATATTTGCACATTATTTTTTTCTGCATAATTCAACGGTAGAACATGGTAAAAAGAGGATAAAGATCAAAAGAAAAATGCGAAATATAATAAATCATACAGTAAAAAAATGAATAACTAAATATAAATAAATTAAAATAAATTTATAATACATAAAAAATGTCACTGTATTATGAATTGGACTCTGCATAGAAGTCAGTATTCTCTCTCTCTCTCTCTCTCTCTCTCATTTGCATCGAATTATTTTGCAACTAAAAAATATTTTTGGGGTTATCCCAACTCTACCTAATTTGCCATTGAGCTCTAGTATTTGAAAATCAAATTCTAAAAATTGTATTTGATATTATATGCATTAATAAGTTTTTTTATGCATTGTTAAATAAAAATATTTTTTAAAATTAAAAATTAAAGACATATTATATGATTATTATTATATTTTTAAAAAATTTATATTTTACTTATAAATGATAAAAAATTTATTGGATTAAAGAGATAAAAAAAATTTAAATTATAAAGTGGATTATAAAAATTTTAAAATAAAAAAATAAGACTGAATTAAAAATAAATAAAAATTCAATGCAAGAAGAGAAGTTTCATAAGCAGGAGGAAAAAAAACAAACTACTAAAAACGTTCTTGTTTAATATTACTCTTAAAATTAATTTTGTTTGAGAATTTAAACTCATATTTTATATATAATAATAGATTTATTTTTGTCTCTCACTTAATTTGTATTTAAACATCAATTTCTAAACATTCCCCTTCATGACTTATTTTCTTTAATCTCAAAACTACCTCACAAAAACCAAAGGCACCGTAAATGCAATCCTGAAAATGTGTAAAAAGAACATTTGCTTTTGCTTTGGAGTAATTGTTTTTGGGTTTGCTAAACAAGCATATTAGCTCTGAATTACAGGCTGATCACTATTATTAAATAACGAAATTAAACATATTATATTAGAAAGTAAAATCTTAAACCAAATTTTCACTCAACCAAGCCCTTTAAGAAGCCTATTTTGATAATAAAAGTCAATTATGACGGCTGGTTTGACGCAGATACAAGATGAGCATATAGGAGAACCGCTATGCACGTTTGGGTTATTATATTGCATTTTGCGTACATGATTTTATAAGTATTACAATTATTTGGTCTCTTCTAACCATTTTTGGAACTAATTGTAGTCAAATCATGTGACGTAGTTGTAGGGGTTGCTCAGTCCTAAAGCAGTTGCTAATTTACTTGTCTTCTTCGGCTTAATGCCTTTCCTTCTCGAGCATTGCATGGTACTTTGAGTACATAGCATTTATATGCTATAAAAAATCATCCTTGATCTATAACTCACATGGAGAGGTTGTAACTTGAAACGAGTTTATGTTTTTTTCCTTTTGAAAAGTCTTAAGGATAACAAGACTTAAGGATGGATGAAGCAGAAAATATCTTAGAAAGGGTAATGTTACTGATTATTCTTAAAATTAAGCTTATTTCAGTTGATAACTCTAGTTAGGTACCTTGCACAAGCCTGTTGTCAATTGGTTTAAAAATCTGGCTGAATTTCATTTTGATCATGGATTGAGAAAGGGATCTCAATAGTTTATCTATGTTGCATATATATTTTATACATTTACATATATATTAGGGTGGCTTAACAATCACTCTTTAGCCATACCACGTGATACTTTACACTTAAAAAACACTCTTCTACATGGTAGCAATCAAGTTTTTCTACTTGGAACTGGAGGAGAGGGTTGCTTGAGGTTTGCACCGGATCTGGCTTTCACCTTATTGTTGGAGGCTCCATTTCTAGTAGATTTTGATGACACTGGCCAGTGTCCACTGGTAACTGCCATGTCTTTGTACTGTTGCATGCTTTCAAGAGTTTCAACAATCGTTGCCATTCTTGGTCTGTCTTTAGGATTCAAACTTATGCATTGCACTGCCAAATGGGCCATATCCTTTGTACCCTTCACAGAATATTGGCCTGCAAGCCTTGGATCCACAATGTACCGCAACCTCCTACTGCTACTCAAGTAAGGTTTTGACCAATCCACAAGGTTTTGCTCAGTCTTTGGTCTTGTCTTGTCCATAGCTCTCCTTCCTGTAAGCAGTTCTAGCAGGACTACCCCAAAGCTATACACATCACTTTTGGTGGTTAAGTGTCCTGAAAGCAATTATATGTTGCATTAAAGACGAGCAAACCATACCCAATTGACATCAATTATTCAATTCTACATTTCCACTTGGTTATCTTTATATTGGTAACAAACATATGGCTAGAAGTTGGTGCATATCATATAATTATTAATACTTCCCAAGTGAGTGTACCAAAATGAAATTTGAGTTAGACAATTACCTGTTGAAATGTATTCTGGGGCTGCATATCCATAAGTGCCCATAACTCTGGTTGAAACGTGTGTGTTTGATCCCTCTGGCCCCATTTTTGCAAGTCCAAAATCAGACAATTTTGCTGTGAAGTCCTAGTTTAAACACCACCAACAAAAAAAACATAAAAAGTTGGTGGATTTAGTCTCTTGTGTTATATTACCATCTGAATTGATAAAAAGGAGAACAATGTTTCGTAGTTAATTACACATACTGAATCAAGCAAAACATTGGAAGTCTTGAAGTCTCTGTAAATGACTGGTTTCTCAGCTCCATGCAAGAAGGAAAGGCCTTTAGCAGCACCTATTGCGATTCTTAATCTTGTTGCCCATGGCAGTGATGTTAGCCCTGCAATTACATGCAGTGGCTAACTGAGTAAGTTACTTAAAAAGAGGCACCAAATAGTTGCTAAATGAGGCTTTAAAGCATAACGTTTCATAGAACAAAATAAACAAAGATTATGATGCATACTTCTGAACAAGTGATTTTCCAAGCTTCCACGTGGCATAAATTCATAGACAAGTAACCGTTCTTCATCCTCACAACAATACCCAATTAACTTAACCAAATTGGGGTGTCTTAGCTGCCCAAGAAAAATCACTTCTGCCTGCAACCAAATCAGAATGTTCAATTCAACTGCCTCAGCAATAATGTTCTAATTTTCTACAATATTTTCTCTGTAAAATTCCTTTTAGATACTTATTATGTGCCTGTTACATCAAATAATAATGATTAAAATTACGAGTTCATTTGTACCTAAAAAAATGATCTTTTTTTTTTTTCAGAGGCTATTATTTTTTTGGCACAGTGTGTGTTTTTGGTCAACGAACAATATGCTTTTTGCCTATGGTCTTTAAGTTTTCGATGGGGCAAATGAAAAACACTACATAATCGATGTTCAGACAAAAAAAGAAAGATGTTGGACCTGATTATAAAAACACTTTGATAAATCTGATATTGGTTTAGTAAACCTGGAAATTAAAAAGAAAAAACTCAAAATAAAGGGGAAATATTTAGATAATGCATTTTTTAAAAAATCTATTATCAAGTTCATTACTGAAATTTTCACCTAGAACTGAATATTTTTGCGACGAAAAAAATTTGTAAACCATAATATGAACAATAACTTTTTTTTCTTTTCTTTCTTTATATTTTTATAAACATTTAAGGAGGTGTTTGATTTATTTTTTAGTTTTATTATAGTTACTTAAATAATGTTTTGTTTTCTTCTTTTTCCTATTTTTGTAAATTCTAAAAAGATAAAAGTGATGTTTTTAAATGATTTATAGAAATACATCATTATTTTCCGTATTATTTAGCTCATGCATTACTAACACATAATCCAAATCGCAGGATTCTCTTGCTCTATTTTTTTTATTTTTAACTCCAACTCATTAAATTACGATAATTTATTGAAAATCCTATTTCTTAAATAAATTAGATAATGATTTTTGCAAGCTTTCTACATCATATTGTTTTGTAAGGTAATGCTAACCACTATCTAAGAGTCACTAATTAAAGAATTAATAAATAGTATTTTTAATTAAAATTACATCACAATGAAAAAATAATTTTTTAATCAAATATTTTTAATTTTATTTCTTAATCAATGTCCTTATGTTGAAGCATTAGTTAGCATCCTCTTATTTTATATCACTCTTTATAAGAGATTGACCCGCACCCATCCCAAAAGTAAAATAAATAAATAAATAATTAGTTTTTTTTCCTACTACTATAAAGTATTGTATCAATATTGAAGTCTTCTATTTTTATGTTTTTGTTGAAGCTAATATTAAAATCTTCTAAGTTACCCCATTCCCTGACTTTTCTCTTTGAATGCCCAATCAGATATGCTAAACATTTTAGATAATATGAAAGCCAATACTAACCAACAGTAGGTTGTAGTCCACACTCACTAGGTACACATCATGCTCATTCTCATTAAAATTTAATAGTGAAGGTTCTAACTACAACAAAATATACGATTATGAAACATTGAAAACGTATATAAAAAAGAGTTGTTACAACTTACTTTATAGTTTCACATTAAACATAATCACGTATACAAGATAAATTCTTATATAACTCATCACTTAATATTATAGTAAACTTTATAAATTTTTGCGACTTACCACTTCAGCTAATTAAAGAGGGTAAAGGTTGAGTTGAAATTGAGGTATTACTCCCCATTCCACATTAATATATCAATATAAACAAAAATTATAATAAAGAAATCTTAATAATATTATGACATATATACATATATACTTACAAGCCATTCACGGTGTCCTTGTAAGCCTTCAATATCGAGAAGCTTAACAGCCACAGGTTGAGCCTTCAAACCCTGTCTCAAGTTATCATCAATATAACCCTTATGCACAGTTCCAAACCCACCTTCACCCAGCAAGAAATTGCTGGAAAAATTCTGGGTAATGGCACGTAGCTCACTCAGCTGAAAGTCATGCAAATCCGAACCAAAAGACTGTGCAAGGTCTTCGTTGATTCGCACGGAAGAGGAACGGCTAAGATCAGAGAAAGATAGTCTCCTAAATGATGGTAAAGGAGCAATGTTCTTTGACAAGTCTGAACGCGATGGCTTGCACCGGCTCATGTTTCTAAAGATGCTTTGATCTTCCATTGAACAGCAATTTGCTGTGAAGGGCCTCCATGGCTTTGATGGTTGCTTCATTTTCTAGCTAAAGGAGGAACTAGAGGGCTTTGTGCAAATGGGTAATGGGGTGTTGTGCCAAATATAAGTACCATGATCATATAATATAACATAAAACTTTTTCTATGTGATAGAGACAGAGGAAGATATTCTTTCAACTGCCCTAACCACTCTAGTAATTTTTGAGGGGTATTGTGTTGTCATGCATTATTTACTTATATGTTATCTTTTTTGTTTTTAAATTTGGCATCTAAGTTGTGTCTTCATGCAGAATACACCAATATCTTTTTGCCTTTTGGTAGTATTGACCTCTCACTGCTATTTTAGGTCCACACGAGACAGATACCTATTGGCTTGCCTTAATTGTTCCGGGCAGTGGAGGCAGTAATGTAATGAGGATTGAAAATTAAAACTATTTCCTACATTTTCCAATTTGGCTTATGATTAATTATTGTGTGTTTAATTAAACAAAACAACTTATATGTATAACATGTTTATCTTAAACCTGAAGGTTGGAAGTAATTTTGACAGATATTTATGCTGTTTGCCATTATGAAAAGTTTGCCACATTATCTTGAGTATCTTAAAAATATGCATCACAAAAATTATTGGCTATAATTATAAATAAATTCGATGAGAAGTTGATAATTTTAAAATCAAGATGTTAGTAATACTTATATATGCATCTCTACTTACTCTAATCATGCCCAGGTAGCGTGAGGATACATTTAGTTTAAATCGTAAAATATTTGCGATTGGGTAGAACCTTATCTGATCCATGAGTGCAAATTATGCTAATACTTCCATTAATATAATTAAGAAAATTTAACAGCACCCCTTGCAATTAATATGTCTGCTAATGATTTGGTAGCCTAAGTAACGTATAAACCAAAATAGTGATGAAGGGAATGATAGCATCAATTCTGTCTTTATACAGAAATACAACTACTGACAAGTAATAAATGGTCCTAAGCGAAGAGGAGCAGTTGCATGTTGAAGTGCTGGATAAGGTATTAAACAATCTAGTCTAAGAAAAACTAAGCAGTGAATGAGGTGTACACACGGTCCTCTGGCCCCAATTTCAACTGCATGATAGAAAAGTATCGATGAATTTAAAGTTAATTATGTCAAACTTTGAAAATGTTGGTTACGGCAGTATCATTTGAATGAGATTCAACCCAAATAGAATTATGTTCATACGATTTTGACTGAGACCCTCATCAAGCAATGTCTATGGTGCTATCTTGGACCACATTTCTCATATTAAATGAAGAGGGATTGGTCTATTGATATTTACCAAATTTTATGTTCTGGTTAATGTTCAGAACTATCCCCTGTGCCTGATATGTCCCTTTTCTCTTTGGTGATTCCAATGGTGCTTCCATTTCCAACTCCAAAACGTTAAACTCTGCAAATGAAGTGGGTTTGTTAGTGTTGTTTACATTATCCAACTATGAAAATGTGGTAGCTAGATTATCATCCACTTGCTCTCATGCCATATACAAACATGTAATTTATACGATAGCATGTGGATTTGTTTTTAAATTTTAAATAAAATATTACGGTATATGGTTCTTTTATTTATGAGATAAACATGAATTCCACTTTAAAAAATAATATCCGTCTCTACACACATACTATGTAATAAAAGAAATTAATTCCTTATAAAAATTTATATATATATATATAATGTGAAAAATCTTTTTTATATAGATGAGACTAGTAAATTTAAATCGTATAATTATATAAGAATTATTAAATTTATGTAATTATTTAAAAAAAGTACATATTTTTTTAAAAAAAATTAACATGAATTAGACACATATTAATTTAAATAAATAATTCAGTGCTAGCATTTGGTGGTGACACTTATTTAACATACATGTCATGATTAGTCTCTTTTAAAAAGTGAAAATATTTTTTTAAAAATAATTAACGCGACCAATGTCTTGACATTTTAAAAAATTAAACAATTCGTAATTATTTAAAAAAAAGATGTGTTATTAACAAATTTTACAAATTATTATTATTATATACTTAGAATAATAAAATAGAACAATTAAATTAAGAATAATTTAATCCATATAATATAGAAATTCCTCTTTTCTCTAAATCTTCCAACTTTGATAGGAGCCAAATTGAGTCATGAGGGATTTTATCCCCTTTCCTCACCAAAATTTTAAACTACACGAAAAAAAAAAAAATCCCTCCTTTCTTCTTTCCTCTATTTTTTCTTAATCAAACATTATGTTATGGATACATGAATTACAATTTTTGATCTTTTAGAACTTAAAAGAAGCAAGCTTATCAAGGTCCCCAGCAAACCTAACATCTTTGGATACCTGTTTAACATTTTAACTAATGCTTGGTAGGTTTCTTCATGACAAGGCTTCATGCCCCAAGACTTAGTTCATGTTCACTATACAGCACATACATACTAACCTTAAATTAAAATTTTCTTTTAGTCCCATAAATTTTCTTGCAATCACAACAATTTTATGCCAAACAACTATTTGCTTTTATCAATCTACAAAACAATCCCTTTATCAGCGTAACATTATTTATTGTCAAATTAAGAAAATATTTGGCCAAGAACTGTGTGTCCTTCTCATTCAGATTGCTCATATAAATACAATAATATTACAAGCTGTAACGTTGATTTCAGCCCAATAAATCAGCTAAACTACCATATATACATTTATAGCTAATTATGTTAAATAAAAGAATAACCGTTACAAATAATTGTGCAATCAATCCCATACAATTCTGTTTTCCATTAATTCCCATTAATTTCGTTGACATCCCCCCTCAAATTGATGCTGGTAAATCTACAAGCATCAATTTGTCAAGTAGAAAATTGTGTCGTTGACGTGTCAAGGATTTAGTGAAAATGTCAGCGATTTGAACAGATGTTGAGACATGTGGTAGATTGATGACTCTTCGATCATAAGCTTCTCGAATAGAGTGGCAATCAACCTCGATGTGTTTCGTCCGTTCATGGTAAACTGGGTTTGCTGCAATCTGTATGGCACTGGTGTTGTCAGCATGCAATGGAGTTGGTTGTTCTTGAGAGAATCCAAGCTCTGTAAGAAGACCACGCAGCCATATAATTTCAGAACAAGCGGCAGACATTGCACGATATTCTGCTTCAGTGGATGACTTTGAGACTGAATCTTGTTTCTTACATTTCCATGAAATAGGAGCATTTCCTAAAAACATACACCAGCCGGTAGTAGATTTTCGGGTGTCTGGACATCCAGCCCAATCAGCATCACTATATGCTTGGAGTTGCATTGATGAACCAGTAGGAAAAAATAAACCACGCTTTGAAGTGCCAAGGAGATATCTAACGATTCGTTGTGTTGCTGAAAGATGGAAATGCCGTGGAGATTGCATGAACTTGCTTACTGTATGGACAGCAAAAGAAATATCGGGACGAGTGATAGTTACATAGATGAGACTTCCCACCAGCTTGCGATATTGAGTGGGATCATCTAGAAGGTCACCTTCATCTCGTCTATATTTAACATTAACTTCTATGGGAGTGTCAACAGGGGTTGCATTTGTGAGTCCAGCTAGCTGGACCAAGTCTTGAATATACTTTTGCTGATTTAGAAAAATGCCTTCATGATGATAATGCACCTCTAAACCCAAAAAATAAGTGAGTTGGCCTAACTCTTTCATATGGAAAGTTGAATGCAGTAGGTGTTTGATTCTTGAGATAGCAACTTGATCAGAGCCAGTTACCACAATGTCATCCACATAAACGAGAAGCACCACAATTCCTTGAGGAGTCCTTTGTAGGAAAAGAGATGGATCATACTGACTTTGAGTGAATTCAAAACCAAGTAATGTCGATCGAAACTTTTCAAACCATACTCTTGGTGCCTGTTTCAATCCATATAAAGATCGTTTTAGTTTGCAAATAGTATTAGGCGAAGGTGTAGGCATACCATTAGGAAGTTTGATGTAAACTTCCTCCTAAAGATCACCGTGAAGGAATGCGTTTTTGACATCCATTTGATGTAGCTGCCAAGATTGTGATGCAGCAAGAGCAAGAATAGTGCGCACAGTTGTCATCTTGGCGACTGGGGCAAACGTCTCATCATAGTCTAGTCCATACTCTTGCTTATTTCCAAGCACAACGAGACGAGCCTTATAACGATCTATAGAGCCATCCGAACGCAACTTTATAGAGAACACAAACTTGCTTCCCAAAGGTTTAATAGATGATGGACATGGGACTATGTCCCATGTTTGATTTTCTTCCAAGGCGAGAAGTTCAGCTTCAATAGCTCGCTGCCAACATTCATTCTCCATGGCCTGTTTATAAGATGAAGGAATAGGAATAGAAGATAACGATGCTGTCATGGAAGTGATATACCTTTCTGGGGGCTTACGAACGCGTGAGCTGCGTCGTAGAGGAGCCGATTCTGGTTCTAGTTCTTCTACTGGACCAGCAGCCAAGGAATCATCTTGAGGGGGCCCATGAGAGTCAATTGGTTGAATGTGAGTGGTAGTACTACGTCTTTTGTATGTCAAGAGAGGTTTAGGAGATTGTTGACCTGCATGAGAGTTGGAAAACAATGGCAAAACAGAAATCGGAGAAGCAACATGATCATGATGTGATGCGAAAAAATATGTATGTTCTTGGAAGATGACATTTCTAGATACCCGAATTCTACGAAGGTTAGGATCATAACATAGAAAGCCCTTTTGATGAGGAGAATATCCAAGAAAAGCACATTGAACAGATTGTGCAGTGAGCTTGGTGCGTTCTTGTGGAGGAAGATGGACATAACACACACAACCGAAGATACGAAGAGTGGAGTAATTTGGTGGGTGACCATGTAACCGAGTGAATGGAGATTCATTACCTAATGATGGAGATGGCATTCTATTTATAAGATGGACTGCAGTGGAAAGGGCTTCACACCAAAAACGTGAAGGCACATGAGACTCCAATAAAAGGGTGCGAACAACATCTAACAAATGGCGATTTTTTCTTTCCGCTACCCCATTTTGTTGTGGAGTTGAGGAGCATGACCTGTGAGATAAAATGCCATTGGATTGCAAAAATTCCTGAAATGAGTGTGACATGTATTCACCTCCATTATCAGAGCGAAATATTTTTATTTTTGATGAAAATTGGGTCTGAACATAAGCATGAAAAATTTTGAAAGTGGAAAAAACTTCATCTTTTGATCGTAAAAAATAGACCCAGGTGAAACGACTATAATCATCAATAAAAGTTACAAAATATTTGTAATTAGCATGAGATATAACTGGTGCCACCCCCCAAACATCACTATGGATGATATCAAAAGGTTGTGTTGTATGAGACTGATGAGTTGGAAAAGGCAGAATTTTACTCTTACCAAGCTTACAAGGAATACAATCAAAATGAACAACATTAAGAGATGGAGTGTGTTTATTTCCAAGAAAACCAGATTTTAGCAAGTCATGAAGTACATTTGTGTTTGGATGTCCAAGACGCTTATGCCACACTTGGTAATCAACAGAGGCAGAATTACAAGAAACTAAAGGCAAAGAAAGACTTGGAGGTAATGAGAAACGGATTGGGAAAAGACGTCCAACTTTAGGCCCCTTCGCGATGATCTTCCCTGAGTGTTGATCCTGCACAAGACAACCAGACTGTGAGAATTGTACTTGACAATCATTTTCGACTAATTGACCAACTGAAATTAGATTACTAGTGAGGCCAGGAGAGACAAAAACATCTGTGAGAGATGAAGAAATATCACCCGTGGCTGTGATAGGCAATTGATTTCCATCAGCGGTATGTATGTTGAGAGTGCCCAAATATTTTTTCACATTTGTAAGAAATTGAGCATTGTTGGTCATGTGGTTGGAAGCCCCCGAATCAAAGTACCAAGATGAAGAGGATTTACCTGAGATTCCTAAAGCAGAGAATGCTGAAATAATCATCTGTTGAACCATTTCAGGAGTCACCGTTGAAGTAGTAGCAAGAGGATTTGGTTGAACTGGTACTGCATTGACTGAATTGTCAGGAATAGATGAATCAATTGCGGCGGTAAAGGCTGTGACATTTCGCTTTGGTGGCCTTATTGTGCATTCCTTAAGAATATGTCCATGTTTTTTGCAGTAGTTGCAGAATTTTTTTGGGCAATTGGAAGCATAATGTCCAAATTACTTGCAACAAAAACATTGAACAGCACTCATGTCATGACTTCTTGACTTCCCTCGTGCCACATATGCCATTGGAACAGTAGATGATTTTTGATCTGCAATGATGGACTGTGTATGGAGGCGTTGTTCTTCACGTAACAGATCATTGAAACACGCATCCAAAGATGGTACAGGGTCACGATGCATGAGATTGGACCGAATACCTTCAAAGTCAGATCTCAATTTCATAAGAAATTGATCTCGTTTAGTCGTTTCATAAATAGTTTGTACTGAACTTAGACCTTCAGAAGTTAAGTCTGCATAAACTATATCAGTGTACTCAGCCCAAAGATTCATGAATTGAGAGTAAAAATTAGAGATGGAGAGACTATCCTGTTGAAAGGAAGCTATGTCGTGCTCAAGCTGGAATCGTCGTGCAGTGTTCTTTTGACTGTAGACTTTTTTTAAGTAGTTCCACATTTTGGCTGCTGTCTTGTAAGGACGAAGATTCAAAACAATGTTGGGGTCAACGGAACTAAGGACCCAGGCCATGACCTGAGCATCTTTGACTACCCACTTGGCATGTTCAACCTTATCTTTGTCTTTATCAGGAATTGGAGTGTTGCCATCAACATGACCCCACAAATCTTTTCCTGTAACGAATATCTCGAAATGGAATGACCAAGCTGAGTAAGGCGAACCAACAGGACATCGTGCTTTTCGATAGACATGGAACTAGAGTAATCTGGACTGGGAAGCAAATGACCGAGAAATAGAAGTGAAAAAAAAAACCGAGAAGGTAGGCGAGGTTCTTGGATCGTAACCTAAGCTGATACCATGTCAAATTAAGAAAATATTTGGCCAAGAACTGTGTGTCTTTCTCATTCAGATTGCTCATATAAATACAATAATATTATAAGCTGTAACGTTAATTTCATCCCAATAAATCAGCCAAACTACCATATATACATTTATAGCTAATTATGTTAAATAAAAGAATAACCGTTACAAATAATTGTGCAATCAATCCCATACAATTCTGTTTTCCATTAATTCCCATTAATTCCGTTGACATTTATACGTACAATAAAGAAAATTAAGACAAGAAAAGTAAAGGGGCAAAAAATACAGCTTTTATCATCACATTCTGCATGCAAAAAGGACAAACATTTCTAACCCAAATTGAACATCATTATTATAATGCCGTAATTGCAAAAAACAAAAATAAAGAAAATTGGTGTTTGATCAATATTAATTGCCATGATCCCATGGCAAACATTTTAAGCAACAAATGTGACCGTCCTCCTCTCTTTTTCTGATGCCTTCTTCAGCTTGTTCTCCTTTTCCCTAACTTGAAGCGTCCTAGAATCTGTGACTGTACTGGGTATTGCATTCTTTTTTTCTACTTGGTTTGTGGTTGAACCCAAAACTTCACTGCCATTTGCAAAGCCCTTCTTCGTGCTGAATCCAAAACATGACTTCATGATGTTGCAATTTGCTTGAATTCACTCAATAGTTGATGAAACCAACCCGGTTTGTTATGTAGTTCCAAATATGAACTTCAATTGTAACTTTGCAATTTGGTACCAGTATTTATATATCAGCATCTGAATCATCATTTTACTATTCTCTTGTAAATTTGTGCTTGAATGCGCTGTCAACTAAGCACAATTTCGATATATAGCCATTACCTTAATAAGTAAATGTAGAGCTTGCAAGTAACGTTTAATTTATATTCAAAGGCTTGAGTCAATTATAGCACGCGTTGACTAATTTTCTTTGCACCATCGTTCATCAATAACCCATGATTTATAACATGCACAGCATTAATCTATGCTTTACGTGTATTCGAGGATGAAATTTGAAAAGTTAATTTAAAATATTTGATTTTGTTTAAATTAAACAAAGCAATTTACTTTACGTGTATTTAGTTTATTATCATAATGTACTTTTAATATACCTGTGTTGTTTATTATCGTAATGTGCATTTAACTCATATATCTTAATCATATTTTATCATATCATATGCACTAAACGAGCCTTTATATCCATAACGTATGACTAAACGTAAAACCCCCCTCCTCATTGATGAAAGCAAAGAGAAAATTCTTCATTTCTCTAGCAACAGACCATGGACTTGATGAACAAGTCCAATACATCGCAATCTCGTACAAGCTTAACTTGAAGACCAAGGAACCTCCCCCTCAAAGAGATAAATATATACATAACTATGTGTGGAAATTTTTAACTCTGCCTATATCTGCAATATTTTTTGTTTATTTATATAAGAAGGGAAAAAATGGGTATTTCTAATTAAGAGATGCTTATACACTATTCAATTTCTTGTAACCACAGCTTTAAAAGAAGAAGAAAGAAAACAGTAGACAACAGAAATCAATAAACTCACGATTATTTCTTAACAGTTGCTTCTTTTTCCTCATCACTAAGAATTGATTTTACTGTAGAAACATCAATTCTAGCTGATTCCTGCTTCACCCAATGGACAATCCTCTCCGCTTCTTTGCTTACCCTCTCTTCCTCTTCCAACGCTTTCTTCAGCCTTCTTTCTTGTTCTTTGACCGAAAAGGTGCTCATGTCAGATAGTATTTCGTCATTCTTTCCCCATTCAACTTGGTCTGAACTTGAAACTCCACTGTATTTGCCATTCCTTGAAACACTAATCTTCTTGGTGGAGAAGCAAAAACAACATGCTGATCCTGATCCTGATCCTGTGTATTCTGCCTCCATCATGCAAATTTGATGCGTAAAACCAACGATGGTCTTTTTGAATACTTTACTAATGTAATTTGAGAGAAAAATAATGAAGGGTATAATGTGGAGTTGTTCAGATAAGGACTTATTTTGAAGAATGGGAAACAAAAGTAAAGGAATCTTCCACGCCAGAAAGCTATATTAAACATACTTAGCTTCTAGTGGCTAATGTGTTGGGACCCAGTTTAAGCAATTCCATTGAAATTGTGATCTTTGTTTGAGTTGGTGAAAAGTTTACGTCAAAGATGATATCTGCATTTGCAATATTCATTTTGGGCGGCTGCTAGTTTATTATTTTTGCTTTTTGCCCCCTTAGGTAGAACTAAGGATTAGGAATACAAACCGGTTATGAGAGACCTATCTATCTATATCTAATTAGATATTAAATACTATCATCATTTAGAATAAAATTTAATTAATTAAATGCTATAATAGAATATATATATATATATATATATATATATAGTATAAGTTTAAAAAAATTTACACTCGATTTAAATTTTTTATTTAATTTAAATTTAACGGGTTATAATTTATTACTTTATTGACTATTAGATGTAAGTTAAATAAAAAACTTAGATTGAGTATAAGAGTTTTTAAATTATAATTTATTACTATACTGACTGTTAAATGTAAGTTAAATGAATGACTTAAATTGAATGTAAGAATTTTTAGATTTACACTAGTATTAAAAATCCTTTCTCTATATATAATTAAGTTTAATAATAATAATGTTAAGTGCTATATTCAATGATTGTACTAAATTTATTAGGTGTGTGACTTTTCATGTTGTTTAAATTTATTATGAGAATAATTATTAAATAAAAAATGATTATTACAAATTGAATAACTAGAAACAAATTAAAAAAATTAATTTCTTAGAATAAGTTTAGTTTATAAATATATTTTAAAATAAAATCATTCAAATAAAAGGTTTAAGAAATAAATATATACTTTTTTCTTAAATTTTTAAATTTAAGATTTTTTTAATATTTTTATTTACAAATATATCTATTGTATCATTCATACTCTCATGAGATAAAATGATTTATTATTAAATTTAAATATCATTAGATATTATTAAAGATAACACGTGCTCAAATAAATAAGTAGTTACCTGTTTACTCGAACTTACTTTGAAGTAATAATAATCTATGTTTATAAAGTATTGAAATCAATAACATTTAAAGCTTTATTTTATTTTTTAAAATTCAATAAAAATAAAATATTTAATATATATACTTGTGTCGCTGTATATAATCAATAAACTACTCACTACTCTTGAAAAATTTGTTTGTATTAAAATAAAGTATAATATATTTACCTCTCATAACAAAAAAAAATAGAAAAGTTTTCTAAAAATGGAGACTATAATTGATAACTCGCCTCTTTTCTTCGTTTCACGGATAATTTATCTTAATTTTCTTATACCTCTTTATTTTTGTACCTTAAGCTTCTTTTATTGTCAACACACTTTAGTCTCCTTTTTTCTTTTTCAACCAACACACCTCAAACTAAAATACCTTTTAAATATACATAAATAGAAATTTAAAAAAAAAAGTATCCATTTATTATATTAAAATTATAAAATTATAATAAATACTTTTCTATTTAATAAAATTTAATTATTATTATGAATTAAGTATCCTTAGTCTTTGGGGTTAATGTACTAATAAGATTATTAGGAAGACAGCAAAGCTCTCATGGTTTCCCATTTCTACAACCACACACTGTTGACCGAAAGAGGAAAAAATGGGTCCCTAAGAAAGCGCGAGTGGACCCCACGCTCGAAAACGGACTAGTTAGCCGTTGTTGAATTGATGGGTATTCTTTGCACACAACACAACAATCACACACTTCACTGATCACTGCGACGACAATGGACTCCGCAATCGAAGAAATCATCTCACAGGCACAAGACGCATGCGTTTTGGAGGAACTCTCCGCCATCAACTGCTCTGGAATCACCCACTCTGTTCTTCCTTCTCACCTCGAATCCCGTTTCCGAAACCTCAAATCTTTCCCACCTACCCGTTCTACATCCACTTCTACAAACCTACATAACAATCACCAAAGTCCCAATTTTTTGCCTTCCAAACACAATCCACATTCTGGGTGTGCCTCCGATTCTTCCAATGGGGAAAAGGGGCTGAGAGAAAAGCCTAAACATGCCTCTCTTTCTTCACCCCCTTTTGGTTCTGCTTCTGCCTCTTCCCCTTCCTCTGAAGAAAGCTCAATGTCCTCACTGTTCAGGCCAACGCAAAACGACGAAGAAAAGCTATCCAAACAAAACTCTGCGTCTTCTCCTTCGCCACCTCGAAAGACGGGGTGTTTCTGGTGCTCTCCGAAGAAGAAGAAGAAGAAAAGCAAGGAGAATTCGGGTGCAAATGATGACTTGTTATCGGAATTGGGAAGTTTCTCGAAGAAGCAACAGCAGAAGATGCTTAAGAAGGCAATGAAAGAAGAAGAGAAGATTAGCCGCGAAGCTGAGAAGATCGTACGGTGGGCTAAACATGCTTCTGCAAGGATGAACATTTCTGACATTGAGGATGAGTTCAGTGATTGATGATTAGGTTGCATTGCATAGCAGTTTCATATTTATATGTGTGTGTTTAATTCGATACAAATATCTTCAATAACTTGGGGATTGTCTTTATTTTGTTTATACAATCGAGATATTTTGGTAATTTTCAAAATTGTAAGTAATCTTTTTTATTTTTGTCACATCAAGTATTTTTTCGGAGGTGATTGTTAATGAGGAAGTTATTTAACATATGTGGTCTTTTTAACTTAGGAATCATCTTAATAAGTTAACATAATGAAAAGAGAAACCATTAATGCATGCGGCATTGTTTTTCAAATGGATTACACTGTTTCACTGGCAGAGCCTTAGAACCTGTGGAAAATGAAACTAAAATATTTTTTGATCTTTCCTATTATGTACATGGTGTGACTTCAGGAGATTGTCACCTGAATCCTATCACAAGACAGATACAGAACTTGGTGTATGTTTGTTTTATATTCTGATAGAACTGATTTTGGACTATTGAATATTATTAAGATGTACATTTAAATTAATATTAACTACAAACTTTATAGTGGAATGTGTGTCATGCTATTAGAAATTGATTTTGTTAGATTACCAAATGGGGACAGAAATGGTAAGCAATTCTGTAAAGGAAGCTATTTTTATAAGCTGACTCTTATCTTCAAGTGCGTGTGAATATATCTGTGTGATATATGATTATTTAAACAAGCAGGGAAGTTCATACTTTTTTTTTCTCTCTCTTTCTTTGGGACACGTCTTTGCAAATCCATTTGATGCCAGTGAGAAATAGAGCTGGGAGAAACTGATTAACATTTTCAGCAGGGAGAGAGGAAGCTATGTTTATTAGCTGACTCTGATTCTTCAAGCGGCTGCGACTTTATTTGTGTATGATCTTAAACAAACAAGGAAGTTCATATTTTTTTTCCTTTTTATTTGGTACATAATTTTGCAGGTGTTGCATGCGTGTGAGAAACATATGGGTGGAGAATCTGATATACATTTTCCGCAAAGAGAAAATCTTCGAGGAACCTATGTCTATAAGCTGATTTGCATGGGACCCTGATTGTGTATGATCTTAAACAACAAGCAAGGAAAGTCCATACTTCTTTTCCCTTCTTTTGGCACTTTGCATTTGTATAGCATGCACATGAAGAACAGAGGGGGAGCATATGTATGATATATGTTTTCAGCTGGGACAAAACCTTTAGAATTTGATACATCTATCGTTACAACCAGAGCTTAAGAAACTGAGTCAAGTATGAAATCAATAATGAGACAAGTACGAAAATTTTAGATGAATTCGTCCGAAATCACCCAATGGACAAGTACAAGTATTAAAGTGAGTGACACTATGAGAAGTTATAAATGATAATTATAAAAGGTTAAGTATAATAGATAAATTTTTAAATTCTCTCTGAAAGATATGTTATTTGAAATAGTTATAGGCTTGTTCTAATTATTTGAGAAATTTAAAACTACAAAAATGTATTATAAAAAGTTTTAAAAGGAAAAGACAGCAATAATTGAACAAAGGAACTGCTTTATAAAAGGGGTCAGGGGAGAAACTGATATACATGTTCGACAGGAAGAAAAATTTAGGGAGGCTATGTTTATTATGGGTCTGATCCTTGAAGTGCATGTAACTCCATTTGTGCATGTTCTTAAACTAGGAAGTTTATACCCTTTTTTTTTAACACAAACACACGGAACAGAATCTGAAATACATTTTCAGTAGGGAAAAAAAACTTGTATAGTTGGAAGTTAGATTACGAAGAAAAGGTAAGAGAGGATAGTTTTTTTTATTTTTAATGTAATTTTATTTTTAAAAAAAATAGAATAACATTACTTTCTTTTGTTTGTTTTTATAAATATTACATAACTTTCTTGATTTGAAAGTAAAAAAATTATCTTCACTTGTATCTTTCTTTCAAAACTTCACTTTCAAACATGCCCTGACTTCGCATGTGATAATTAAGCAAGCAAAAGAGAAAAACGCGTCCTCAAAAAGTATTCAACATGCTGAACTCTTTTTAATTAATTAGTCCAACATATCATTTTATCATAATTCTTTGAGATCTCGTGCCCGCGTCTAAGCAATATTTTTGAAATTTTATATAATTTTGAACTTTTGTATGTTTGTGCTCATATATTCAACATGCCGCCATAGCTCGAATGGACTGTATACCAAAAACATCCTTAATTATCCGGTGTTGAATCCCAAGTCTGAACTTAACAAGGATGATCATTCATACTCATAACTATAGAATGAATATCAAGGACATCTTATTTAAAGGGTTAATCACAATAGCAACTTTTTTTTGTTTGCAATTTTTTCATTTTTTATTTCTTTATGTAAATATAACAGATCAGCTAAAGGGTTAGGGAGATGATGTGTAACGATAAGTTGCAACCATTGAATGCATGGGGGGCGGGTAATATTTCTTGCTGCAACATATGACTAAGTAGCCCAAATGAACTTCTTGATAAGATCCTTCGTGCTCGCAGCTAGTTTAGTTTAAAATTAAATAAAAGTAATTTTAAATCATTAAATATGATATATATATATATATATATATGTGTGTGTATATATATATATATATATATATATATATATATATATATATATATATATATATATTACTTTTAAACAATCAAATGTATCGTTCATTTATGCTGAGATTGTAGTTGTACCAGGCAAAAATTCTGTGCAATTACGTGAACTACTTTGAAACGATTATATATGATTTTAGTTTCTTGAGGCTATTTATCCCTTTTCCTTTTTCTGTTCCATATTTTCTTAAGATCACAGCACAAGTTGTTGAGGTTGGTAATTGGGGAATTCTGGCACGGTTTTCCTAGGATTTAAACAAGGAACTAAAGGTTATATTCTTTTCGATACCAAATCCAAAGAACTGTACATATCAAAAATTGTTCAATTCTATAAAAATCGATTTTCTTTCATTGAAAATGCACACTTTGCTACTCAAAATGATATTGAACCTTCTCATGCTCCTTATAATTCTTGTTATTTGTTTGATTTCACTCAACAGTCTTAGTAACACCACTAAAACTTGTGGCAATTTTAATAATGAAAATATTATTTCTGACACTATACAAACTGAAAATGAAAATTCTTCTGTTGACAATAATAATCTTTTTATTTACCAAAATGAAACTCAAATCCTTATAAGACATTCTAATAGAATAAGGAAAGCCCTATCTTATTTGTAAGACTACCATTGCAGTCTTCTTACTTCAACAACAACAGCAACCACTTCTAAAATCAGGTATTCTATTTCTAATTTTGTTTCTTATATGCACAGCAACAATTATCCGTAGCCTTATCTACAGTCACTGAATCTGAACATTATGAGGATGTTATCATGCAAGACTGTTAGAAAAAGGCCATCATAGTTGAAATGTCTGCTTTGGAGTAGAACAAGACCTGAATTCTTACTTCTTTGCCACCAGGAAAGAAAGTCGTTGGTTGCAAGTGACTTTTTAAAGTGAAATATAAGGCAGATGGATCTGTAGAAAGAC
This sequence comes from Abrus precatorius, assembly GCF_003935025.1. Taxonomy (NCBI): domain Eukaryota; kingdom Viridiplantae; phylum Streptophyta; class Magnoliopsida; order Fabales; family Fabaceae; genus Abrus; species Abrus precatorius. The sequence goes on along the minus strand of NW_020874406.1, from coordinate 25,889,934 downwards.
ATAAAGCCAGGCTTGTTGCTAAAGACTTTACTCAAACTGAAGGAATTAATTATTTGGAGACCTTCAACCTAGTTGTGAAGATGACTACTGTGAGAGTTTTGTTAGCACTTGCATCTACTAATCATTGGCATTTACATCAATTAGATGTAAATACAACATTTCTTCATGGGGACCTAAATGAAGAAGTATACATGCAAGTTCCTCTTGGATTACATACCTCAGAGTCTAAATTAGTTTACAAATTATAAAAGTCTATCTATGGCTTGAAGCAGGCAATGGAATGCCAAACTGACCTCATTTCTTATGCAACATGAATATAATCAATCAAAGGTTGATTATTCATTATTCACCAAGAAAGTTAATGACAGTTTTACAGCAATTCTCATTTATGTAGACGACCTGATCCTGGCAGGAAATAATCTCACTAAAATCAACAATTTAAAGCACTCATTGGATGCTAAATTTAGCATTAAGGATATAGGAAATTGAAGTACTTCTTGGGCCTTGAGATTGCAAGATCACACAAAAAAATTGCATTATTTCAGAGAAAATATGCACTTAACTTACTGCAAGACATTGGTTTACTTGCTGTCAAACCTTGTTCTACTCCAATTGATTATAATGTACAACTTCACAAAGAGTCAGGCACACCTATAACTGATCTTTCTTCATACAGAAAGCTAATTGGTAGATTACTTTACTTGACACACACTAGGCCTGATATATACTTTGTGGTAAATCATCTAAGCCAATTCTTATCATGTCCTACTGATTCACATCATCAAGTTGTTGTTAGAATCTTAAAATATATTAAAAGTACTCCTAGAGAAGGTCTTTTCTTTCCGGTCTCCAGTGACATTAAACTCAAAGGCTTTTGTAACTCTGATTGGGGCGCTTGTATCGACTCATGCAGATCCACTTTTGGTTATTGCTTCTTCCTAGGATCATCACTAGTGTCATGGAAGAGTAAAAAACAGTTCATTGTGTCTAGATCCTCTTCTGAGGCAAAATATAAAGTCATGGCTCAAGCTAGCTGTGAAGCTCAATGGCTCAAATTACTTTTGACAGATTTTTCTATTGATCACTCTAGTAGCATTCTCCTGTACCGTGACAACAAATCAGCCATGCACATTGTCAATAACCTTGTCTTTCATAAGCGAATTAAGTATATCGAAATTGACTGTCATGTTGTTCAGGAAAGAGTTCAATCTAGCCTCATACATTTGCTACCTATTTCTTCTACCTCCCAAATAGCTAACATTCTGACCAAGGGTTTATCTCCCAAATGTTTCAGAATCATCATTCCAAGCTTGACATGCTTGATATACACAAACATACACGTTGGATAGCCAACTCAACAACAAACTCATGTTGGCTAACTCTAGTTAATATACTTGTATAAATAGACTTTTTTATTCTTAGATTAATTTTTTGAGATTTCAATTTCTCAAGCAATATTTTTTCTCAAATCAATAAACAAAAATTCTCTCTTTCTGCAAAGTTAGTTGTTCTTTCTTTCTTCATACATTGAGCATAATATCTTTTACGGTTTGAACGCCAGTCTGGTATGCTACTTTCCGTTGCTGTAAATCCTTAGCGTGGAATCCAGTTTATTTCAATTTCAATCTATGATCTGAGTCTTCCTTAGATGACAAGTCTCGCGTTGATGGGTTAATAATAAATTCAATATACGAACAAGAGAATCATGACTCGTGAGTCTATACAGCCAACAGTTTTTTAGACAAATATATCATTTAAGGTTCAGCTAACTTCCTCAGACTCTTGAATCAACCACACTCAAATTCGAATAGTCTTAATTTGAACCTTCATTTCAATCTACTTCAGACAATCTAGTAACACCATGCAACTAAAAGATTTATTTCTGTTAGATTAGCAAGACATCATGCAACTAAAAGATAAAAATATAATCACCTTTTCCACATTGATACATCGGAAGATTTCCTAATACAATGTTTCTCACCATATCTTCGTTTAGAATTACAGACCATCCTATAGAATATGGACAGCAGAAATTAGCATTTACCCACCTTACTAAGCTTTTCATCTCAAAAACTAAGTTCCTTAGAATGAACCAAGAGCCTAAGAAAATACCAATAATATATCACTCTACATATTCAAACTGTTATTTCCTCTTGCAATTATGCTCACATATACAACATACTGCAGAGAAGACAGAACTACCTAAAAATAATTGTAAGCACATGCTATTGCTTTTCAAAAGCACCTATTCCGTGATTACAATATACAATTTGAGCCTCACCTAAGCAAAAGACCAATATTGGCATCGTGCCGATATTATTCCACTATCTTGCTGGCTGGTATTAAGTCCTGTCTCTGTACATAAGCAGAGGGAAACCATCCAGCATTGCCTTTGCATTCTCCTTCAGACCATCCATTGGGATCAACCTGAAAATGTAACAACCAAAAGGAAAATACAAATACGGCTCAAATCAGTTAATCCGTTATTGGCAAAAAAGATTATAGCATATGGTCCCATAAAAACATTATGACATTTTTCTAAATATTAAATCAACAGTGGCACTAGTAGGAAAATGCACACTAACCATAAACTTCAGCACAGTAATATGTTAAGGGGACAAAGGTGTCGATTATTTGCATGTTATCAAGATAATGACTACGCAGTGAAAGATCTCAATATTTAAACTATCTGTTTCATATGTTGAAGTAACAGATAAATGGGTATTAGAGCAGATGAAGGTACGAAAACCAAATAAAAAATTAACTCCAAAAGATGATTCATTTACTGTCATTCAAGGAAGGGTGCAGGCTAAATGTTATCTTGGGATAAAATTTTTGTGCAAGTGAATTTTGATTTAATTTTAATCACATCTCCATTTTACGGTTTTTACCCCTCTTCTTCTGCATCACAGGACTAGTGCTTTTATGAATTACAACTCCAACCAATGACCCATAATTATGAACACCAACAAGTCCATCTTTAGTTCTTTAAACAAGCAAAAATTAAGCTTTGAAAGAATCAATTTATCTGGAATGCAAGTGATGCTGCATCATAAATAGCTGAACAGTCCTTAAAGAAATACCTGACGAACTACAACAAAATCATCAATTGATAAGCTTAACTCCCCCTCAGCTTGAGCATCAAATGGATGTATGACCTACAAGACAAATGATGATGAACATGAATCAGTTTAGGAGATTGAGGTTAATGGAAGATTTTCCAACAAATTTTGGCTTCTATCAAATGATAAGATTTTTTTCTCTGGTACACAGATTTGTCAATGTTTTGTGTATGTACATGAATACATGATTTCTAATCATTCACTATTTTACACATTATATTTTCTGTAGACCCTTTGTTGAGCAAATTTTCAGTACTTCTGTAGTCACCACTCTCTTGCAATTATTTTTCCTTACACAGCAGTTTCTGTTTATTTTCATTTTAGAAAAAATAAATAAATTATGGTAAAAAATAACCGTACATGCCAGGTGTCTTACTTTAAAGCAGAGGAAGTACATACCGCAATAGTACTAAAAAAATTCCCCCCCTTTGTAATAAAATATATGACAATACAATAATGAAAAGAATTAGATAAGATTTCATTTGCACAAAAGCAAAGCTAAATTATCTGTATAGGCTTCATCTTGAGCAATTAAGATTGTAATGAAGGAGCTTGTGAATGGCACAAGCACCTTACTAGTATATGTAATCAAGGAGCTCAAGATTTATTCATTTGTTCATACGTGACTTACCTTTGCAAAAAAGTATGTGCCTGTTTGACTGTTGTGTTTATAATCTAAGCCATTTGAATTAGTATTCTCATCTACAGGTTGATTATATCCATCACTTGGCAGTGGAAATGATGTAGACTCTTTCGGTTGTCTCTCCTCAATGATCTAATTCAAATAACATCCAATTTAATGTACAGGTTATTAATTTGATCAGTGACAAAAAAAAAAATATGGTCACAATATTATGACAGAAGCCAATTAGTAGAATGGAGTCAATGGACACAGGAACTAGTAACTATTCTTCTGATTTGAAGGAAGTATCAGGCTACATGGTCACTAACCTCACCATATAGTTTCTCTAGAATAACAAGGACATGCTGATGATAGGCTCTCTCAGCATCCACCTGCCAATAAGGGGACAAATGAAAAAAGAAAGCAAAGGTTTAGGGGAGGAGGATTTTCACAAGGCTCAAGAACCATACAAAATATAACTACAAAATGAAAATATTTCTATTTTATCCACACAAGTTCTGCAGCCTAATGGAGAAGAATTGACTGCAGACAGTATGTGATCAATAGAAGCATGTGAATCTTCTTTTCTTTTATAATCTCCGTATCCGTATTGGAAACAATTTGGTCAATGACAAACAAGGGCAGCCCAGTGATACAAGATTCCCACGTAGTGGGGTCTGTGGACAATTGATATACGCAGCCTTATCCCCATAAGTAGAGAGATAATTTATAGGATTTAAACCCATGTGACCTAGAGGTCATGGCATGACCTCCAGGTCAGAAAGCTTGCACTAAGAGCCCTCTGGTCAATGACAAGAAAAAAAATGTAACATAATTTGACCAACAACTTTTGGTACATGTAAGGGCATCACTGGTATGAACAAGAAATCATGATATCTTCAAATCTTTAATAGTTAACACCATTCAGATGTTGGAAATATAACAATAGTAATACGTTAATACTATGTTTTGATGTAAACCAGTAGTCAGGCACATAAAAGTCAAATTAGCAATCATATAGGCAAGATATTACTTCCACGAGGAACCTAGCAATACCATTGTACGGAGGCTTTGGAGAGTTATCTGTTGCTGTTGTTCTTCAACGGACAACATAGCAGCTGTTGCTTCTCTACCAAGTGCCACCAATGCAGATTTAAGTTCTTTCAACCTTGTTTCTGCATTTTGAAGCCTCATGGAACTCTCTGCAGAAACAGAAGAATCCCTCAACTTTGATCGACGCCTCAAAACTTCAGCAGCCTGATGAGAAGATATCTATGATAAATACCATGCATAGTACACCACCATATGCATGCTATTGTGGCAGTAAATTATTACCTGGCCTTCTACTTCTTGACGAAGTTTGTCATAGCGGTGAGTGAGGTGTCGTGCATCCTCTAAAGGAGCTCCTGTTATCTGTGCCCGCAGTGGCTCAGAGATCTATACAAAACCTGAAGCAGAATTAGAAACATAAAGATTGGGGGGAGAGGACATGATTGGAAGTCTCCATGTTTGTTTTCCATATTTGAATAGAAAGGAAGAGTCAAAATATTGGGAAATAACACAACTGAAGTAAAAGACAAAAAGTTTGTCTTACAAAACAGTCGCTAAGTAATAGTTCCAAAGAACTAGGACTTCCCTTAAGTAGCACTAGTAAGTAAATAATTTCCAGAAGTTATCTAAGCAAATAGTTCCAAAAAAATAGGGCTTTTTATTTCCTATCAAGCAAAAGAACTGATATCCTAATATACATATGAAGAAGCAAGTTAATGCCTCTCGATTAGTACTTGATCAAGTTGAATTTTCCAAAACCATGTGCATGTGTTGGTCAAAAACTCATTGCAGCAAGGCTACTACCAGTAAATCAGGTAGGCATAATGCCATTATAAAGAAAATTAATTTGCACATATTAATATATATACTTCACAAAATGAACTCTTAAAGACTATCTATACTTGAGAGCCAAAAATATTACCTGATCACCTAAAATCCCAAGTAAAGTCTCCCTCTCGCTTTCCAATACATCATACGAGTTACCAAATTGAAGAGAAGCCCTTGCAAGGGGGTAACTACTTCCTTGATTCTCAGTCCCGTACTTACTGCAGTCCTTAGCCAACTTCCTCACTGAATTATAGAGAAAAAATATATCAATCTTTCAACCTTGAGGCATATACCAAAATGACAGCAACACAAAAGGCCAAAAGCAAAAGTCACCTATCTCCATCTGCTTGGAACTAACAGAGATGAATCCTTCGATAGCACGAACAATATGCCGCTGAAAATGCTGCAAGCAACACACTGGTTAAAAACATGACCAAACAAAGCTTCCTCAACCGATTAAATCAATGTCAATTTGTCAACTGCCAAAAGACACAGGGAGTGAAAACACCTTAGCTGTCTTTGTAGAAGTGTATAACTTTCTAAGATGCTGATGGCATTCAATTTCAGATTCATCAGTCATGAGCGGTTCACTGCTAATTTGGCCCAACTGTCTAAGTATGGCCTGCAAAGCATCAACGTTATGATACAATACAAGACCAAAATCAAACAAATAAAACCACCAAATTGACCCAATAAATAAATACATAATTAAAATAAACCACTAGCAACACTTAATATTTATCGAATTGATGTTATGATCCCATGCTACAGAAGCAGTTTTAACCTAAATAGTAAATACTAAGAGCACCCAATTGGACAAAAAAGCTTTCCATCAAAGAAGAAGAAGAATAGGAATGATGACCTGCTGTTGCTTAGCGACTTGCTCCCTTAATTTGCTAGCTTGCTTGCGTATAGCATCCATTATTCTACTTTTCACAATAAAAACAGTTACTTCGTTGGAGTCCAAAGAGGGAATGATGAGAAAAATATAGTGCTGGGTTGAGGCAGAAAAGCAAGGCACGGTGGGAAATAAGATGATTGAATGGATTGATTATATTACCTGTACGTAACTGGCTGGGTCTTTCCAGAGAGAGAGAGAGAGAGAGAGAGAGAGGTTTGGAATAGTTAGAAGAGAACAGAACGGAACATAGAAATTATAATAATAATTGAGTTGAGTTGAATGAATGAGTACTGAAAGTGAAAACTGAATCATACTGTAAGACAGAGCTGAGAGAAAATCTTGGTCTTAGGGGAAAAAGCCTCTTTTTAGGATTTCCACCGCACACCCGGACACGCGCTTGACTTTGGACATACACATGAAAATATTTTTCGTTTGGGTTAAAATACGTGTTTGGTGGCTACAGTTCACATTTATTTATAAATGAATTCTTGTAGTTAAAAAATATTTTTTTAATTTTATATATTTTAATCTAATATTATTAAAATAAATGCTAACGTGACTGTATAACACTAATTTAATAAATAATCATTTTTATTAAAGTCATTATAATAGTAATAATTAAAATGTAATAAAATATTTATATAAAAATTGAAATATAAATTATTTTAAATATATAAATAATTTTTAAATGAAACTAAATATGTATTTTAATTATTTTTATTTCAAATTTTAATTATAAAAATAATTTAAATAAAAGAATTTTTTTTACATGAGAACAAAAATTAATCTAAACTGCACAAAAGAGTGGGATTTCTTCGGTTTCTAATTTTTTTGGTTAACGATTTTTTAACATTTTGAATTTTTGGACTAATTTTGTGATTTAGAACAGAGTGAATGGATTGTTGAACAATTTTTATATGTATAATCTATCAAGAATTCCTACAGCCTACATTCGGCGGGCTAATAATGTCCACTCCATACAACGGGTTTATCTTTATCCGCAAATATTTACAGATCCTAGTTAAAAAAATTAAACAATGACGATGTTTTATCCTGCCAAGGTTACATAAATCACACCGTACTATTGACCATCGTTAAAACTAAATTTTTAGAGATATTCATTAAAATTCAAAAAATTACTGTAGGAGTATTTTAAATACAAATATAAATTTTAAAAAATAAAACACTTAAAATAACAAAAATAACAATGTTGTTATATCAATAAAATAACAATGTTGTTATATCAATAAAATAACAAAACTACAGTTAAATTTACTTTTACATACTTAAACTTTTTTTTTTCAATTTATATGTACAAACACCCACGTACCTTGATACTCATCCAGGCCCTGTATTTTTACCTGCAATACTTGTGGATAGCAAATATCCTCGGATGTAAATGAGTTTTCCATCCCTATCTCGGATCAACGTTTTTTTTTTTTCGGTCAACAGGATCAACGTTTATGTTGCTCCTTTTGAAATAAAAGAAAAGTGAACTTTCTTCATCCCCGATCAGGAAGTGTAAAAGACGCTGCAAAGAACAAATACACAGTGACCTAAAAAAAGGTAACGAAAAAATAAAACGCTATAACACAACCTGAGAAGTGAGAACCAATGTCATCAGATGAATTCTTTTATGGAAACATATATTACAAAAATAAAAAACAAGAATCACTTGCAAGAGTGGGCCATCTGAACTTGTACATACTCATATACACTTAAATTGGAGTGAACAAATGTAACAAAGATTACAAAGGCTAGCAAAAAGAAAAGGGAAAAAGAAGAAAAAACAGGAGGAAGAGTGGAACCACGATCGATCCAGTAACACATGCAACTCTATTCACGAAGACAAAGAAATGTATGAACATGTCCAATGATGACATGTGATGGAGAACCACAACTTCTATCGATAAGTGGTGTAGTGAAGGACCTCTCATCATCAATTTCAGTTAAGAATGAATGCAACTGAGAAGGAAAGTAAGCCTGCTGATTCTGTCTCTTTCATTGCTTCTGACTTGCAAGTCATTTGCAGTGACGTGGATGCAAATACAACATACGTTTAGTTTGTCATTGCAAGCTTTTTAATCCGAGTTGGAGTCATAGAAGTCACTAGGACATGGAGTTACGACCTCTGGCTCAAGCAGCTGGACCACTCGGTGCATAGTGGGTCGATCCTCTGGACTTGAGGAAACACACTGAATAGCCACAGAGAGCAAGGCATCAAGGCTCTCCATCTGCACTCGCTCACATAGAGGGTCAACAATTTCCCTCGGCCTATTTTCGGTAATTAGAAAATTCAACTGCGACGATGGCAAATATGTGGTATTAGAATGCTGATCCAATTCCCATTAGAATGACAACTAAGACAAGATTGGCTTGTAAAATAATGACTTACCAACTACACAATTTATGTATGTACTAAAACAAGATGGGATTTGGAAATAGCCGTATAGTGTGGAGTGATAGCTGTTGATCGGAAAATTAGCAGTTGATATTGTGGTAAACGACAGGCACATATACAGCAAATTATGAAGTTATTCAAATCATAACTACTGATTTTCCAATCAAAGACTATCACACTGCACTTTAGCATCTATTGGTCGGATGCATTTTGGAAGAGCTAAATCCAACAAGATGACAATTAATTTCAATTATTTTACCAAGTAAAACCCACTGACCCCCACTCAATGCTGATTATAGTGTTAACCATAAGGAAGCCCATTATATAAAATAAGGTGATGTAATCTTTAAGATAACAAAAGATACTTCAATGAGTATTTATATTAAAAATGTTTAGTTATTTAAAAAAAAAAACTAAAAAAGAGATCATAATTCATATTAAAATATAATATTTAGGTGAACTACATACCCAACCGACAATATTGAGACCCTTTTCAATGAATGATGCATCTGTTGGTCGCTTTCCACTCAGCACTTCAAGTGTCAGCACACCAAAGCTATACACATCAGTCTTCTCAGTTGCTCTCCCACTTTGCATATACTCTGCCATGAAGTAACAGAGGCTTGCTCAGACAACAATTAGTTAAAATCTAAAACCAATCAAATATCCAAATTTCAGCACACCCCAAATATAACCAGCCCTTTCAATGTCACAAAATTGTCAAGCTGAACTCATCTATTGATTATTAGCAGCTCCTTTACTCCATGTTAAGAAAAATAATAAAGATTTTAATCATATTCAGCCATTTTCCTCGTTCCTTTGGTTGGTTTGGCAACATTTGTCCTCTCTCCCTCTCTCTCTCTAATGGCCAGAAGAAAGACCAATACTGCTGCATTTACTCACACAATCAGTCAAGTAGAATTTCACAAGCATTTACTACAGAGAGATATTTCCTGAGTTATGTCATAAGAGCTGCTATATCTTCCTCGCGCACAATAAAGACATCAAAACAAGAGATAAAAGAGTTAACACAGTAAAAATCCATGCAGTCTAAAGACCACCTAGTGACTAGTTTATAGATACCCTTGACAACAAAAGAACTTCATTAATAGTTCAAATGCTAAATACCATCAACCATGCTCCAGCCAACTATCTATGTGGCCAATATCATTCATTCTACATTGCTTACCTGGAGCTAGATAACCAAATGTTCCAGCAACAATAGTGGTGATGTGAGATTCTTCATCCTCCAGTAGTTTAGCAAGTCCAAAATCAGAGACCCGAGCATCCAAGTTTCCATCAAGCAAAATGTTGCTTGATTTTATGTCTCGATGTATAATCCTAGGGGAACAGTCATGATGCAAGTATGCAAGCCCTTTTGCAGCTCCCACAATTATATTCAAGCGTGCATCCCAGTCTAGTGGCTCAGATTTTTCTGTGCAATGCATCACAAACATCATCATGCCCCCCGAAAAAGACTTAAGCAAAGATACAATACAGTGAAGATTTAAATTTGAAAAGGGTGACTGATGTTGTGAAAAGATTATAATTGAGATTGCTACATAACATCCCCCTCAACTTATTAGAATCTATATGACAATTCAGCCAATGAACAAAACTTTAGGAATATATCCAATTAAACAAAAATAAAAAATAATGCATCGTGTTGGCAACCAAAGGAAATAAAGTTGAACAAGATTTAAGACTTTTACAAATTTACAATTAGGAAAAAACAAAACTTCTTTATAAATGAATGGACATGTTGATAAAGGTTCAGATTAGCTGGTAGGATAAAGGTTGCTATTGTGTAATAATGATTACCCATAACAAAGCATTTATTTATATCATATTGTCATGACCTATTTTGAGAGTTACCAAGGGTTCTTTAATTAAGAGTTGGTTGGTTTACGAGGAGAACCAAATGATAATTACCACATGAAATATTGACCCTTTAATTATCACATGCCCCACCTTAAAAAGCCCACACTTGTAGTTGTACCAAAAATACAGCTGTTTCTTACATTGATATGATAATCAAAATATTGTAAGTATTTGAACTGGGATCTTACCATGAAGAGCTTCATCAAGACTACCACCAGGTAGGTAGTCATATATTAACAACTTTGATGCAGGTGAATTGCAATATCCTCGTAAATTCACTAGATAACGGTGTTTAATGCTACCAAGAATTTCAAGTTCTCTCTCAAAAAATCTATCAAACCCCTCATTCAATTTTACAATCCTTTTCAAAGCAAATTCATTCCCATCATCCATAGTAAGCTTGTAAACAGTTCCGAATCCCCCTATCCCTATTATGTGTTCCTCATTCAAAGACTCCAGTTTCTTAATAATGTCTTTTGAAGAATATGGTAGGTCTCCATGAAACATAACAATTGATGCACCTACAAGACAAGACATTATTCAGACATTAATTTTCAAGGATTTTTCATTGAATAATAAAGTAGAAAAAAGATAATACAAATAGGTCCATATGCTAGCTACAGAGAGATAAGGAGCACACCTGAACCAACATCCATTGCCAGACTTATTCTGTCATTTTTACCAAACTTTTTATAAAGAAAACAACCCCAGAAGCACATGAGTGCCACCAAAAGTAGTGCACCCACAGTTGCTGATGCACTAATGAGCAGCCGGCCAGAATATTTCTTTTTTCCAAATTGATTCTGGTCTATAAAGAGTAAACAATAAAAGTCAAAACAGTATTGGAGACGATGTGATTCAATTGACTGTACTACATACAGAACTGTCAAAACTATTGTCGTGAAAACAAATATTGAGTCAATGAGTCCATTTAGGGCTGTGCCAACCTATCAAAACTCAAAAGTGAGACATACGGACCAGTTTGCTAGGATTAATAAGAAATAATCAAAAAATGAAAAAGAATCTTGAGTAAATATTACAAAAGTTATAGCTTCATTGAAAAAAGAGAAAGTGTTTTTTAACTAAATTTCTTATTCCATCATAATAGCTCCACAATTTTGTCTTTATTTAGGATTTCTTTGATATGATGCCCCAGGTTTCTTTCAAGTAATTTCTGTTCAAGGTGAGTGGAATCGCAAGGCCTTACTGTAGTGATGTAGATTTTTGAATTTTGAGGTTGATTAATTGAGGCAGAAAATTTCTTGTCTTCATCAAATTAATCATGCATAACATAGATAACAAAAAAGTAAATCTAAAAGGAAAATTGAAGAACTTAATTTAGTCAGTGTAATGGCGAAAGATGCAATCTGCCATTCTTTACATAAAACATATGCTAAGTACTGTATCCACTTTAATATCAAATTTGCAATCTAGCACACCAAATTGGTTATTTAAAAAGGTAAATGTATTCTTGATTTTATTTTATTTCATTGTTTGGGAATGGAGGGGGTTAATTTCAATGCCTTTGGTGGCATTCAACACAATCAAAATGACCCTTGTCCTCTCTCCCAAGCCCAGTTAATATATAAACAAAAGTATGGCCCAGTACCACATACAAAGTCACTCTCAAGTGCTTGAAAAACATGCAGCCGAGTGAAGCCTGATCATACAAAATCAACTTGACACCACTCAGAGTTATGAATTACAGAAAAAGACCATAAATAAATCGCAAGTGTATTGTCAAATTCAGTTAAAATAAAATATCGATTTGGATTTTTATTTTATTTTTATTTTTGAGAGGGTTGGGAGCTTGTTAGCTACAATTTAGGTAATTCATTAACTATATATTAGAATTGTTCCCAATTTCTTTTGATCTACTTCTAACCATGCATGCTTATACCTGTTGAACTGTTTGTTTTCTTCATTTATTCAGTTTTTTAAGTCAGATATTTTTAATATCCCACCAAACGGAACTTTGAGTGCAAAAAAAGTTTATCAGCATTCTATACTGATTGACTTATGCATTACCAAAGAATCAAATGCCAATACTTTCCATATTCTCTATTGATTGCAATCTGAATTAGATCTTATTAAAAGTCCCCAGATTGTTGCAATGACTCTACCTTCATTTAGTTGACAACATAGGGCCAGGATTGAGTTATTAACAAAAAGGACATTTGGTACCACACTACCACCCTTACACCCTCCAAGAAAGGATTTCCACTTTTCATTTTAACTCCATCTAACTAAAAGCAGTTGACAACTCAAGTTGCCACCTTTCTCAAACATATTGTGCCAGAATATATCTATAAAGTCAAAGGCTTATGTGTTAAACTTAAAATATTTTATATATAAAGACAATGCATCACTAAAACAAAGAAACAGAAGGGAGCTTGAAATAAGGTTAACTGAGCTATTAAGCACTAGTTTCAGAAGCACACAGCTTACCAGAGGAAGTAGATTGAGTATTTGTCTCAGGCGAACCATCATCTTTACATGTTGAATTGATTTTCACTCCACACAAACCACGATTTCCAACAAAGCTGCAACAAGGAAAATTTGTCTCAATATTGAAAAGTAAATTTAGTTCCTTAGAGGTACACCACTACATTAGGAGAGTCTAATAGTGGATCACATAGGATAAAAATAAATTATTTACAACATAATTATTCACAATATTTATGTCAAGACTGATAAAAATATCAACTGGCATAACAAAATAAAATTATCATAAAACAAGACAAAGTTAATGCATAGGCATATAAAATATTAATTTATGCCTACAAATATCCGTGTGCATGGGTAACAAGTAACAATTAGGGATTAGAATATCAAAACACAGATGGATTTCAACATAACAATACACCAAATATCAAATGCCATAATTGTAGTGAAGGCACTGCAGGACTTTTGCTTCATTTATATGATGCAAATCTTGTCATACCGTTGTGCAGTAGATGCAAATAGCTTGATATCTCATTAAATACAATATTTTATAGAATCAACTCAAAATAAGCTCTTTTCAACTTATTGGAATAAGTTGAAAAGATCAAATTTATGCCAAAAGCCTTAATGTGATAAAAGTTTATTGAATAAGTGCTTAATATTAGTTATACACTTATACTTATATTAGTATTTATCTATTCACACACTAGTTAATCTTAATTGTTCTAAAAACACCAAAACTCTTCATTACTCAAAAGAAAAAACTCTATAATGCATATAACTCTGAAAAAATCATATTCCCATCAGCACTTAGCCTACAGAACATCTATAAATAGAAAAGGTCATACTTACGAGCTTCCAGTAAAGTTGGCAAGGACACCATCAGAAGGGATCGGTCCGACCAGAAAATTGGTTGATAAATTGCTTCGTAAACATAACCAAAAATGGTAAAAAGATTCAATTTTTTAAAAAATAAAATAACAAATTAAATAAAAATGTACATAAAAAAAGAAGAATCAAGGCAGAGAAGAAAAGTCTACATACAAATTTTTGAGATTATACAACTTCCCAAGTGATGCAGGAATATTCCCACTGAGGGAATTGCTTGATATATCCCTGTAAAAATAGGGAGATAGGTTGATGAATATGATCTCTGTATGACCAGAACTATCTAATTTGAAATTCTTAAAAAAAATAGAAATGCCACCAAATCAAATAACAACAGCATACAAGTACTACACTCATCTCTAAAGTAGCTGACACGTGCATGCATGAATATACCCACCACTCACTCATGAACACCAGACAAATTATGTTTAATAGTCCATTTCTTTCCTCTTTTTATCTCAGAGGGCACTTTCAGGTCATTTATTCTTCAAACGAAAACAGAATGAATGTGCACTAAAATATTCATAGAGTTTAATCAACACCCAAATAATTAAATAAAAACAAAAAGAGAAGCATAAACTAAAAGAGAAACTCACAAATTTTGAAGCAATGAAAGGTTTCCTATTTCACTTGGAATCATTCCACTAAGGTAATTACCCTGTAAGAATCTGCACAACGAAAATTAGCAATTATTACCAAGTAGAAAAATAGAACATTGGATTTACCCAACATAAACCCAAACATAAAGAACAAGATCTAGTAGTCATAACTTATATCTTCAGTTAGTGTCTCATATATCTTCACATTCAGAATGTGCAATAAATTAAAGTTGACATAAGTGGGATTATGTTGTAAATTTGTATTATCTTAATATCATCATCAACTAAGATAAATGCAGACAATTTTCCAAGTTAAATAGAAAAAAAAAAATATATGGAAGAGAACTTGGCAAATGAACCAAAGCTAATACATACATTCCTTCCAATTCAGTGCAATTTCCCAGTTCTGATGGAATTGTCCCATAGAAGTTGTTGTTATGAAGAGCACTACAATAATACATTTTCATTAAATAAGCAATTATGTAAAAGTATCAAATAACTGGGAAAAAAAATATACGCAATCAAAATTTTAAAAATACATACAGAACCCTCAGATTCTCTAGCTTCCCAAGGTCAGGTGATATAGACCCACTTAACTTATGGTGAGATAGACTCCTAAAATATCACCAATGAAAGCAAAGTTAGATAAAGAATCCAGACATAACTGCCAGCAAGTCTCCTGTTATGTCTTGATAAAGTACCATTTTCTAAAATTAAGAAATTTTGTAGCAGATTATTACACAAATGCAATCTTTCAAGGAAATCTACACCTAAAAACAGAGGATCATATCCTGCTTTAATGAAAGCCCTAACCTAATACAAAACCCATGAATGAAAAGGTGACAGGAGGGATTAACTCTCTAGGGTGGAAGAAATTTAAGTCAAGCATTGAGCTATTAAAAATAATAGACAAACAATAAAAACTGAAAACAGCCAAATGTTCAATGAGAAATTTACAATCACTAGCAGCAAGAATTAGCCAATACATTTGTTTACCAAATCTACAGTCTAAATCAGAATAGAAGTGTTTCAGACGCTGTAAAAAATTACAATGAAGCTTTGTCTAAGATTGGTTTGCCGTATCTATTAGCACGAAACTAACAAAATAAAATCTATTGCCCTCTAAATAATAGATGTGACCATATTACATCAGTCAATCCAACACTTTCATCTCTAGAAAACTGTATCTTACAGTAAGTGCTAGACAAGAAATGTCATATGACTGTTATAGAAACTCACAGATGTGTTACACTCTTGGTTTTTGGATCACACTTCACTCCTTTCCATTTACATGGGTCAGGATCCTCTGGCCTCCACTGTAACAGGATACCGTCAGAACTAACAACTGCTGTCCTAAAGCTGAGAAGTACCTCACCTACACATGTGAGAGAATACAATATGCCATCAACATGATTATGCACAAGAAAAGGAATCTACCTGATGAAACTAGTTAAATGCTAATTTCAATTAAGTCCCATGAGAGAACAAATGCATGCAAGTAAGATGATAAAGTTCTACAGTAGAATTTGTAAAATTTTGATTTAGTTCAAAGAAATTATTATGGAAGTATAAAAAAAAATATACGTTTGTTTTCTATAAATATTTTCATAATAAAATATGCCCATATTTTGGTCAGTGTAATATAAATATGAAATTTGATATTATTAAATGCAGGGTTAAATCCTTACCAACAATAGCCTCTAAAGTAATAAGTTTAAGAGAAGCATAACAAATATATATGATCATACCATCAGGACTGATTGCTTCACTTTGATTGATTACAATGTGTATCAGCAGAATGTAAAGAAGCCACGGCCATTGCCATTTCAAGCGACAAATGCCCATAGCAACACTGTTCAATAATAATACGGCTAATAACAGTCATCTGAGAAAGCAGTATCTAAAATGTCTCTCTCCACCATGTAGTTATCTAGTTAGTACGAACATCAGCAGTGCAGACAGATGTATACACTCCCTGCAACCAAAAAGAAAACATTGGTGAAATTACAGCAAACAATAATCACGGTGATTAAAAATTTATCAAAGAAATTACCGTAGACAAGAGGCAAATTTTATTTAGGAATTTAGGCATATCAGTCTTTCACACGACACTTAACAACGGGGAACACATATAACCTCAACAAGTAATGAAAACACGAAATAAGTTTCCTATATTTTAGTTTAAGAGTATGCATACGGCCAAAACTAAAAATGCACAACAAACCATTTTGAATGACGCATCTTCACGGCTTGCAATGACAGAATACGAGGGAATGCTTCAACCTGAGTTACAAAATTTTCAAGATGAAACACACAAACACGTCTCTATCTAAATAGGGAAAGAATCGAAAGCAGCAGATAAGCACACTAGGTAAACAGGTAGAACAGCTCCGTACACAGTAGACTAGAGATAAATTCAGCATTTCAAATCAAAAGCATTAAATGCGGAAACAAGAAATCAAAGTTAATAAATCCGCAACCAGAATTACACGAACAGCGATGGTGAATTTTAGTATTCGGAAAATGGAGGAAGCGGAGAGAAAATTGCACGCGCACTGACCTGGATTTCGATCTGAGATGCGAAAGTGAGAGAGAAATGCAGGTTGAACTGTAAAGGAATAAGAAGAAAATAAGTTAAAATAAAACCCTGTCTCACTCTCACTGCCTTGTGTTGAGTTTGCTGTGCCTGAGATTTCTGTGATTCCAAAGAGCGAGTGCGAGTGTGTGCGTGTGCGTGAGTGTGAGTGAAAGTGTTAATAGAAGCTACTCGCTATGCTCGTGAATTAAAGGGGAACCAATTAGAGCAAGGCTGTTCGGCACGTGAGAACATCGACACACCGTACGTGCGACCGACGCCTTCGCTCCACACCCCGTACAACTCATTAAAATGACGCCTGTAGCTTATATTGCATTACGTTACAACACTTATCCCAACTCTTTCTCTCAAAAAAGAAAAACAGAAAAAGAAAATTCCAAGTTATTTATTTATTTTAGATAAAAATAAAAACAGACTGTGAAATTGAAAATAGTAACATTGATAAAAAGAGCAAGTATTACCAGAATAGTATAATGTATTCCTTTTCTAGCCTTATTTTGTAAAACGTGTCCAATTATTTTATTTTATTTTGGCACGTATACGCTTCCCATTCATGCTTATTCACACACATTGCATCAAAAATTAATTAAACTCTAAAGTTGTTAGTTAGACTAACAAAAACAGATTGTAACGCCCATTAGCACACTATTTAAAAATATTTTTATATATTGTCACGTCAATTCATATTAATCGTGCTATAAAAATATTAAATTCGATTACTCAAACCCACCTGTTAATTGTGGTATAATTTAGGCTGGATAGGTCGAGTATATCAACTCGTATCATCTCTACACAAGGTTGATTTTAAACAACTAAAAATAATATTTTTTATTTAAAAAATAATTGCCTCTGATACTTTTATATTTATAATATGAAAAGCGTTAATATCAATTTTTAAGATTATATTTAAGTAAATAATAAGAGCAAGATTTAACTAAAATAAATAAATATTTATCACACTTTTTAATTTTAACGTAGTAAATATTTTTAAAAAGAAAATACTGTGCTTAAACACAATCTTAAATATTGAAGTTAACTAAATTCTTATAATATAATAAAAAGCATTTAGTAAAACTTGCTTCTTTTATATGCTGAAACCTATTCTCAAGATTGAAATAAAATTGATATATATATTCACATTGTTTTAAGTTTATGTATTTCTACCATGCGCATTTACTTTTATTATACATATACAGTAGAATTTTTGCAATTAAACAAAATGGAGATAAGCTTCCATGTCCATAAACTATCTAAGCATACATGTAAATTATTTTACTTAAAATATTTTTTATAAACTTTGAAAAAATTTAAACATTAGTTGAAACAAGCTTGTACCAACTCAATTCCTTGTTTACGTGATTTATCATTTGTTAGTTGCTCATGGATGTCCATTTCGCATGGGACCTCTTGATACTACATTGGCTATACTCTATAGGGTTTTTTTAAAAAAATAATGAAAGGCTTCTTGAGACACATTTTTATATTCTTTAATAATATAAAAAATTAGAATAAATAATATATTTAAAAAATATTTTATCAAACTCAATAATATTAAGTAATCCACGTATTATTGTTGTTGTGAATTGTATGATTTGTCTAAAACACTGCTGAGTTCTGGTTATGAAAAAGACTATTATTTTCTTTGGAAATGAAGGTTTTATAATTTATTATAGTGCGATTACATGCGATTTGCATACCAATGTAAAATTT
The DNA here is from genome assembly GCF_003935025.1 of Abrus precatorius. Lineage (NCBI taxonomy): Eukaryota > Viridiplantae > Streptophyta > Magnoliopsida > Fabales > Fabaceae > Abrus > Abrus precatorius. The sequence continues at coordinate 25,870,891 of NW_020874406.1, read as the reverse complement.
AAAAAATAATTAACTACTTATTATATTAGTTGACTTTACCATGTGAAAATTATTGTATATTAATAACTAACAATTACAAGACAAATGTATTAGTTAAAAGTTAACAATAAGAATAAAAAAATAAAGCTATTTAATAAGAATTGAATTTGGTTCAAATACAATTTTGAATAGATTAATTTATGTAATACAAATATTTTATATAAGAGAATGATCTTCTTATACTAGTATAAATTTAAAAGCTTTTATATTTGATCTGAATTTTTTATTTAATTTACATTTAACGGCTAGTAAAATAATAAATTATAACCCGTTAGATATAAATTAAATGAAAGGTTCAAATTGAGTGTAAAAATTTTTAGATTTATACTGACATGCAAATATCTACCCTTTTTAAATATATAGCTATTCACATAGTGAAAAATAATTCTGATCACTTCCATGTCAATATATATGTAGAATAAAAATCCTTATAAGCTTCTTCACCTCTTTGATTTAATAATAATCATTAAGCTATCGTCATTCAAGTGCAACCTTGAATGTCCTTAAACACATCAAACTATCTATTAATAAATTTTAGCTTCAACTTCAATATATGGTTTCTTACGTGTGTCTCAATTCACCCAAAGGTGTGATTTGTGAACTGATCTTATATAACTCACTTTACATATCAAACTAGTGTTAAGTGTCTATTTTGTATAAATTCTGTTAAGTATTTAGGCACTTAAAAATTTGATTTAAATGGAAATTTTGTTTTTAACCCCTTTTTCTTTAAGAAATTAAAAAGATATGTAAATACCATATTTTATTGAGAGTTGTTGGATTTTGGAACCAATTTCTGTTATTTTGACCTTGCAAGACTTAGAAAGATTTTTGGAAGATTTGAAGTCCTTCAACCGCTCAGCTTGTGGGAAAGCGCTATGCAGACTGGAGACAGTTAGCAAGATTTGAAAGCATGTCTCAATTGCTTAGCTGTTATATAGGTATTGAGCAAATTTGTTTCAAAGATGATGGAGGTCTTGGCCTTCAAAGCGCCTAGCGCTTGTTCAGGTAATCAGCGGTTTAGATTTCTTAACCATAAAAGAATCTCTCAACTGCTCAGTCATTCCCCAAGAGCTGAGCGGTTTACTCTCTCTCCAAATAGTATAAATAAAAAACAGAGACAAAACAGAAGTGGCAAAGGGAGAAAGAAAAAAGAGAAAAACACAAACAGAGGTCGAGAAACTTGGTTTTTAGCCAAGGATGAGGGAGATTCATCATTTTAACTCTTCTACTCCATTCTCTTTTATATTTTGGAATTGTCACTCATCACCATGAGTAACTAAATCACCTTTTTGTTGAGATTAAATATAATCCATCAAACTCTCTTGTATTCTTTTTTTATTATATTTATGATATCTATTATTCAGTGTTAGTGATTGTGATTCTGCTCTTAATGTTTTAGATGAACTGGTCACTCATCTTTTGATTTTTTACTTTGATTTGGAGCTATTAATTAGTTAGTTTTTGAACTTAATGCAAGGATCATGATTTAATAAACTAAGGAATCGTTGTTGGATTATAATTTTTAGTAACTCTAAATGCAAAAGATTGATTTAGAGTAGTTTAAGAGAATTCAATAGCATTAATTACAAGAATCATATTTATATGACATTAGAAATCAATTAAGTTAAATAAATGAAATTTAATCTTAACAGTCTCTCTCTTGTTGTTTCTTAATTTTATTTACATTGTTAAATTTTATTTAATTTATGTTTTAAATTTATGAATATCAAAATGTATATATATAATGTATATAGTTATTTTTTCAAACTTTAAATAGAATATTAACATATATTATTATCTTACAAGTCCTTATAATTTAATAACCTTTATTTTATTTTTACTATAATAGACTTATTCTGCTTGTGATACGTTAAAAATTGCCTTAATAGCTAGTCAATATAATTGCTTCATTATCAACCCAAGTCAAAATCACATTAAATACCCACCAACATATATAATCTGAAACCATCACATAAACCAACTAGATAAAATAAAGACAAGACTCCTTTCAAGTGTAAATGCTTATGATTTAAGTCATAGTTTTCTGAATTTCTCTAAAATTATGCAAGAATATTGTGTCTTATTAACAGTTTGAACAATAGAATCTTGGAACTCTGATTTTCACAAACAATAACAAAAAGTAATTTGGAGAAAATAATTCCTTGCCTTTGTTTATTGCGAAAGCCTTTTATGCTTTTGGCATGATTGATGTGAAAGGAGAATAGAATAAACTACCCTTTCATACGCGCGTGTATATATATAAAAATTATGTAATTTTTTAATTCATCATTTGACTTTTTAAATCTTATGATTATAGAAGTTATGTATGATTATATAATTTAAATTATCTAATATTTATATAATATTTTTACCTTTGTTGTTCTAATTGTATCTTGCAACAACAACTATCAAAACTAGACAAAGTAAAAAGTTGTTTCATGACTCTATTTGTATTTTGATTCGAAATAATTATTACATTAAAAGTTTTATTCTATTTTAAATTACTTATCACTTTGAAAATTAAAAATAGTAAACATTAATCTTCTAAGTTTAATGTTTTCATAAATTAAAATAATTAAGAGTGGGAATGACGGAATGTAATATAAACACAAACTATTCTAAAAATTAAAAAAAAATCAATAACATTTCATTTGAAAAACAAACATTAATTAGTTTAAAACGAAAAGGGATAATCAATAATAGACAATATATATTAAAAAAATTTATGGACAGTGAACGTGACAGGAAAATAAAGGAAAACATCATCATAATTCATCATATATAATGTTGCAACAAGAGATTCTACACATTGGAGCATACAAGCAATACATTTGGACAAAAATAAATAAATAAATAAAGAACACAGTAGCAAAGCAACAGATGATGATTGATGAGACAGTGGTTGAACACTTGAGATAGTCAAATATGTCGGCATTTACTTCTACGAAGGAGGGGTCACCGGACAGACAGACGGTGTAGGCATTTCTCAATATTCCCTTAATGATAGCTACAAATTAGAGTTTGTAAATATTTTTTGAACTCTCTCAATCTGTCAGGTTAACTTGTTTAATCTAATAATTTGTATTTTTTTTAAGGAGTTACATGTAATTCACCCACACAACTTGCATAATTTTTGAGTTTGTGAAGAGTTGGGTTGACCAAATAGTTAATTTCTAATTTTAATTTTTTAAAAGGGCCTAATTCAAGCTCAATTTTTACTATTTTTAATATATATTTATTTATAGCCTTATATATCGTCTAATTTGCTTTTAAAATATATGTTTTATCTTATTTTTATATATTATTTTACCTGTTAACCTGCATCAGAAAAAGTTAACTTTCCCAACCCAATTCTTAAAATAAACTAATCTATAGTTAAGTTCTTTTTGTAGTTGAGTGAGAACGAGGGGTCAATCTACTTTTACATCTCAGCACTATCTATTCATACATTTTTTATGCTTTTTTGGTTCAATAGTTGTTAAAGAAGTGTTTGAAATGATTTATAGAGAATTTATAAAAATAATTTATATATTTTAAGTTTTTTAATTTATTTTAATACTTTTTTAGCGTAATTTAATAAAATAAGTTTTTTTTAATTATAATCAAATTTGTAGGAAAAAACTCTCCAAAGGCGGGCCAATCCACTTTTATATCTCAAGAAAAAGTGAGTTAAGCACTATAAACTCATGCATTTTGATGTTTTTCTGCTCCAACCATTGCCAAAGAGACGTGTAAAAGAATTTATAGAGTTTATATACAATTTATATTTTTTTAATAAAATATTTTTTACTTATTCTAATAATTTTTTTGTATAATTTATTAAAATAAGATAAACTATTATATAAAAAGAGTATATTAAATAAATGTTTAATTATGTCATTTTCTCAAACACGTCTTATATTACTATTTATATGTCATTCAATGTGGCTTTTCTTTTAAGACGTATATATGATCAATTTAGCAACTAGTGTATTTAATAATATAAGATTACTGCTTATTTAAGAATTTTTATATATTTTTTCTATATTAGAATTTATATTTTTTTATCAATAAGATAATTAAATTATTTGATAAAAAAAATTAAGAGAGTCTAAGGCTTCGTATATATAATTATTAATAAATAACAATTTTGCGGGCCACAAACAATGGTTGTATTTGGATTAGTTTACATTATTACCACCTTCGTATTGTTATTAAACTGTATTCGTTTAATTACATTTTGAATTAATTTTTTTAAATACGGAGAAAGTATTAAAAAGTTATACAGTTGCACTACAAAATGTGGTAAAAAAATTCATTACTCCGCTTATTTGTACATGTAATTAAATTCATTGAAATATGTGATAATATAATACTAAATTTAAGCGTTAAACTATTTTACATCATTAATCCATTAAAATTAAATCCAATTTCTTATTTATAAAGTATATTCAATTTAATTTTCAACAAGGTTGTTTTGTTTTTTTTTTCTTTTTCATTTTTTTCTATAATGAAAATTTAATTAGAAAGAATCTAGTAGAGTTACAAAAAAAATGTAACTAATTTTTTATTTTTTTAGGAGGTAAAGAAGAGGAATTGAAATCCTAGAACCCTTGATGGTATAGAAAGCTGAAAGAAATACTTGTATTCAAGTGTTTCTTGGAGATACACATGGCTTCAATGGATTCTTCATTACTATAGTGAAAGCTTGTTTCTCACTCATGTCAACTTCACACCCATTTTCAAGTGTCCATTTAAAATCCCTCACCAAATTGGCCACAAAGTACTCAAGGTGAAGCATAGCCATACTAATTGCTGGACAAACTCTCCTTCCTGCACCAAAAGGCATCATTTTAATTTTTGCATTTCCTTTTAGATCAAATTTAGCATCTCCTTCATTGCACCTCAAAAACCTTTCAGGTTTAAACTCCATTGGATCTTCCCACACATTTGGATCCCACCCAAATTCAGCTACAAGAAAATTCACTATTGCATTTTTGGGTATGTCATAACCATCCATAATAGTATCTTGTGTAACTGCCCTAGGCAATATAAAATGACCCGGTGGGTGTCTTCGTAAGGTCTCTAACACCACAGCCTTTAAATAAGGCATGTTTTTCAAATGTTCCTCTTCAATAATGACTTCATTAGGTTTCACAACATCCTTAATTTCATCAAGCAATTTCTCTTGTATGTTTTGGTACTTCACTAAGTTCGCCATGGTCCATAACCATGTAGCAACTGTTGTGTCTGTGCCACCTAACATAAACTCGGAACACAAACTCACCAACTCTTCATCTGTTAGCTTGCTTCCATTACTTGGGAGTTTCATATCAAAAAGGGTATCTACATAAGCCTTAAACTTTGTTTCATTGTCATCTTCAATACCAACTTTGTTTTTCATTTTCTCATGGCGTGCTTTTATGATGGGGAGGAAGACATTCACTTGATTTTGACGAATTTCCAAGATCTCTCTCCATAATCTTCTAAACACAATCTTGGACAAGACGGGTACAAAATTCAACACATTGAACCTAATGAAATTGTGGATAAAACTATGCTGTACCCTTTGAATATTTTTTACAATCTTCTCATCAAGTTTTTCTCCAAAACATATATATGAAAGTAAAACATACAATGCAAAATTAAAATGATCATCAATTGGTACAGCCTTATTGTTTAATTCAATATCAGCCAAAAGATGTTTCTTGAATATATTCAATGCCCACTTACGACAATGGGAATATGAGTCTAACCGAGAAGGTTGAATTACATGCATTAAATTTTGGCGCAAAAACCGCCAATTGGAACCGTATGGAGACGTAGTGATGGTGTATTGGTTAGGGAAAAAGACTTGGATGGTTTCAAGAGCCAAGGGACGACCAGCAAAGATAGTGCCATTTTTAACAAGTGCTCGATGAGCAGCTTCATGAGATGTTATGAAAATGGCAGGTGTAGAGCCAATGTGAATGGTAACAATGTTACCATACTTGGAACGTAAAGAGCGAAGGATAGGCTCAAGATCAGCAAAATTTTTGGACGATTTGAGGAGCCAAAATATGTTGCCTAAGATGGGTATGGTAGGAGGGCTTGGTGGTAACCTCTTGTTGTAGATGAATTTGAGAAGGGTTTGAAAAAATATACAGAAAGGAATTAATGCAAGAAGATAGAAGAACCATAATTCCATTTCTTTTATTTTTCTTGGAGTGATGAAATCTAAAATATCTATTTCTCTACTCTAAATTTCTTCCCTTATCTAGCTTGAGTTAAGAATATTTTGAGTACTTATATATTGTAGTTCTGTGAAGTTTACCGTTATGATATTTGTCACTGTTATATACTTCTCACTTAATGTTTAGTAGTTTCTAATCGTGCCTATCACTTATTAAGAACTCTCTGCATGATATAATACCATTGCTTAGTCCGTTAATCAGTATTTAATGTTTTTTTATCTGTTACTTCTATATTTTGACAGAAATTAATAAATAACTTTAATATTCTTATTTTTATTAAATTTATCGTCTTATTTTTTGTTATATCCTTTTATGTATCTTTTAATTAATTTTTTTTATTATAAATTAAATATATAATTGGTAAAATTATAATCAATATTATTTAATTAAAAAAACTTAAAAATATGACAGATAAAAAAGAATAAATAGAGTATACAACATTGGAAACATAACCATAGGATGTGAAATTAATAACTGTACAAAAATTATTAAAATTTATTTGTCTCATTTTCGCATAAAAAATGTCTTTTTATTTTGATACATTCCCTATAGATGAATGCATCAGGTGAGATGGGTATTTTTACATAAGAGTGTGAGTAGTAATTAAAATTCATAAACAGAGGGGGAAATTAAATTAATGAAAAAAAGTCATTCAAATGAGAGAAAAAATCATTGGCACGAGAGAATAATTCAAAACAATCAAACATGAGGAAAAATAGTTAATAAATAATTCAAAAGGGTAAAAAATGGATCAGAACAAAAAACAATTCAAGTTAGTGAAAACGAGAATTTAAATAGGCAAAAGAAAGAACGAAGAAGGACGAAAAAAATAATTTGACAAATATGAGATAAAAAATCAATAAATAACTCAAAAGGGTAAAAAAAATTGGTTCAGAACACAAAACAATTCAAGTTAGTGAAAAGGATAATCTAAATAGGCAAAAGAAACAACGAATAAGGACCAAAAAAAAAAAAACTGAAAAACACGTTATAAAATGATCCCTCAACTAAAATATATAGAGATAATAATAAAATTGTATATTAATAATAAAAAAATATTTTTTGTTATTATTTTAAATTTTTTTGCAAACTTAGGTGTTATGATATATAATTATAATTTTTATGATACAAAATATATTAATATTGTATATACATATATGATATGATAATCATATAATAATGTATGAATTTATAATGATAATAATATATAACGTATAATATTTTGAAAAAGAAAAAGAGAGAGAGAGAGAAAGAAAAGTGGAGAAATAGTTCTCAATTATAAAATAGATAGATAATAGTAATAGTAGAAGCCAAATATTATAATTTTTTAAAGATTAAAAAAAAGGGTTGGAATACAATAGCATATTCACGTGACATAATCAATAACAAGCAATTACGACATCAAGAACACAAGATTATCGAAGGCACGAGGGTAGGACCCACATACGTCTCTGCTATTCGTCTTCATATTTCTGAGTTGGTCTTCCAATTTCAATTTTCAGGTTTTCGCTACGGAGAGAGAAAGATGACGCGGGGAAAGCAGAAGATCGAAGCGCAGAGACGAAACGCAGAGAGGAATCAGAAGCCAAAAGGGTCTCAGCTTGAAGCCAGAGCCGTTGGTCTCAAAATCATGTGTCCCATCTGCAAGGTTTTTCCTTCTTCTTATCATTTTATTCTTCTTTATGTCAAAGAAAAAATTAAATTGAATTTTTATTATTGGGTAGTTTTTAATTACCCTTTTTTTTTAAATTTTGAATCTGCCTTTGATCACCTGATTCCAGCAACACCTGGTGCTATTGGGTTATGCATGAATCAGCGGATCTGGGTTGTGGCTATTACTTTTTTCCTTTTCGCGGTTTGTTTGATTCAAGGGTTGCTAGAATTAGTATTTGGTTTCAAGTGATTCAATTATTAATTTGGTTAATGAGCATAAGCTAGTTGTCTTAATTATTTATCACATAATTTCCTATCGCACTTTGTGCATAGTTGGCTCTTTGTCGGGTTCCTAACTCGTGGTTCTAATTTTTTTGGCAAAAATTTTTCAATAATGTATGATGGGGGGCACGTTGCTGCTGCTGTTAGCGGTGCCTTGGTGGGGACGTCAGAGCAACTTGTGCAGTGTCTTATTTGGATACTCATGTTAGTCTTTTTTTTTTTTATGATTATCTCGCATGGTTGATGTGTAAGATACACAAGCTGAAGTTTTAAAAATGATTACTTTTGCAATGGTATTGTTGGTTTGCAGTATTGGCCAAAGTTAGGTGCATGTTACATTTGCATTTTGCAACCTTTGCTGGGGATAAATTACAAGTCAACATTGTCCTTTAGTGTTGTAACTTGTATGGTAAGGAAAGATTCTTTGCAAAATGTGCATCTTTTGCTGTGATATATATACTTCGCCAAACTATGTTGTTTTTTGCTTCTGTAGTTTCTAGCGGATTTGCTTTTCTCATTTGAATGGAAGAGAGAGCTCTCTCTTTATATTTTATTGGTTATTCTTGTGTACTTTTTTTTCCCTTGTAGGAGGATTCATTGGTGTCCTTGTTCTGCACTTATTGTGTTATTCCTTCTAACTTCAGTGTCTTCTTGAAGAGAAAAATATGTTCTGTAACCAAGGCTGAAATTTATAATTTAGACAAGCATGGCTTTTAGTCATAGACTAAGTAATTACTGGCCAAATTTATTAACATGTAATTACCAGCACCTATAATTACTATTTAAATTACTTCATATTGGTTCAAACTGTGATTTAGATGACTATCCAACAGGGTTGGAGCTTGATTTTCTGTACTTATATCTTGTTCCATGGTGGACTGAGTTTTACATGTTGTCTCATGTTGGTGCATGTCACATGGTTCATATAAACTATGGCATGGCAGTTTGTTTGAAGTCTGAACAGTCTTCATTCTTCAGTGGAAAAGTGCTTCTGAAATTGACCTGGTTTTGAGGGGATGCTTTATATACCTGACAGTTTACTTTTCTTCTATGTGCTTATTAGATGTGTGGGTTGGCAAGCAAAACTTATCACTAGCAAATAGAAGTTATGCATTGCATGGATTGTAGCCTACAGAAACATATTGAGTAAAGAATTTTGCGGAAGATAATAGTTTTCCCATACATCATTTTTCAAAACTGAACTACTGAAGTATCTCCCTAGAAGAAGAAAATTGTAAGATCTCTTAATACTAGTGATCAAATGGCTATGTATTTATATTATTGTTAAAGAGATTTGTCATATTTATAAATAATAAGAACTTTCAATATCATAGAAATTCTATGTTTGTGGAACTTAAATTAAACACAATAAAGGCGAAGTCCATATATTCAAAGGCTTGTTAGAGGATATCTAGGATGTGCTAAAATCTTTATCAATAATTAATGAACTGTGTGTGTCTTTAGTGAATAGGATAATTCCTCTGCAACAATCCCTATATATATTAGCCCTCAATAATTAGTAGGCTGAACTGAAAGTCTTTTTAACAGCTATCTAAATCTCAATTGACTTCTTTACTTGATTAAGAAGGTAAAATATTGATATTGATGTACAGGAAAATTAATACTAATACTTGCATGAGTTATTCAAATACTGATCATTAAGTTGGGGGCAATAGTATGTTATTAAGAATATACATAGATCAGAGGTGCTCTTCACCTGAATTGAAGATAATATGTGATGCTGGGTATTTTCTTATATAAAATCTATTTCCTTTTTGGTGTTGAGTTGTTAGCCATGCCTGCATAATGTCTATACAAGTCTAGGACTAAGCCTTGTCACATAAGCACAGCTGCACTCCTACAACTCTAAAGAATATACAAATACCTCCTCCTGGATTGAGGTTAAGTCCTACTTGTTTAGATGTGTTTATTTATGATCATCAATGTATAAATTTTACTATTAGGCTTATCCATTCCATGAAAAGGAGCTAGATAACGGAATCATTTGCAAATTGCATAGAGTTGGAAAGACAACTTTTCCTTCTTATGATGAAATTGCTGTATTTTCTACAAAATAATTTATTTATCTTGTCTTAAGATATATATTGTTGCTCATGCTTAAATTAACATGTCAAGTAGCAATATTTTAATGCCTGTGCTTTGAGTGTCGAGCATATCTTTGTTAATATCATCATTTTTACACTTTGACTAATAGAGTATTAGCTAATCATGTGTATCTGGTATTTGATCATTCTGTTTGTGGCAAGAATACTATTTTAAATAGGTCAATGGGCCCATTCAATTTTGACACTTCTCTTGAACTTTTCTGAATGTTACGGAATCATTATATTTCTGAAGAGCTTTTGCATTATTAAATGTTATATGACTATGGACCAAAAAACATGTTATTGAACCTTTGAGACATTTTTTGTGTTTGTATCATGTTTCTTCATAATGTTGTAGCGCATTCCATTTCAGGTCCAACTCGCAAATCAAAATCAACTTGGCGATCATTATGCCTCCAAACATCCGAAGGAGAAACCCCCTTCAGAGTCAAACTAGTAATACTTTGAGCAAATGGTACGAAAGGTCCAAACAAAAAAAATGCTCTTTTGGTGTGCCTTGATGCTTTTAATGTAATTCCCTGCTTCCAAGGCAGATTGCAACATGTTTGAATTTAATTTTGTTAATATGCATTACTGTGAGATCATAAAGGATGATAAAAACTGTGCCTATCATTATGAGCATATTATGATGTTGTAACAGTGCTGACTGACTTGTGGTCCTGAAGATAGTATTTGATACCAAGATAGAATGGAATGAAACTACTAAAATATCGACTTTTTTTAACTTCATGTTCCATTTTGTTGGGTATTTATAAATTGAACCAATCCAAAATAAATTGAAAAAATTAAACTTAAAAGTTGAAAATCAAACTAACTAGAAATTGAATAAACCAAAAAATAAAATAAAAAAAAATTGGATTCAATTGGATTTTGAATGTAATTTTAAAAACTAATTCAATCTAGCTTAAACGTAACTTCCATGCACGTAAATAATTTTCTAAAAGAAATTATTAGATCACTCATTTGTGTAGCTACATATCTATGAAATTATTATGTAACTTATTTTCTTCATTGTTTTGTTATTTTTTTATAAATTTAGTAGTTCAAAATGAGTTTAATATTATAATATCTTTTTATTACATAATTTTGCATTTTACGTTTAGAACCAGTTTTAATAAAAGGAAAAAAAGAGTTGAAGAACGTAATAACATAAAAGTATTGCTATATTTTTTAATACACTCTTTGTAAAGTCGTGAACAAAATAACTATGTGAAATTACATGATAGCCCGCACCAGAAGGCGTATGAAAATGTGTTGCTACAAGAATTTACGTAGTTTAAAAAGAAGTCAGGATGCAAGTGGCTCAAATTTGGTGACGGAAATTCCTCGTATTTCCATGTCCATGGCATTGAAGTGGTTAGGAGAATGAAGAGCGATATAGAAGCTCTCCAAAATGCTAATGGGGATTGGAAGATGGTAAAATAGATAAGTTGGTGAAACCAGCCGTTTTCAGCATGGGTTGCTAAAAGCTCCCGAAAAAGATGGATTTAAAGCCTTTTTTTCTCAATCAATTTCAATTGGTTATTGTGAGGCTTTCTTTCCGACTCACAAAATTTCAATATTCTTGACAAATTTTAAATAATTGTAAAAATAGTGCTTTCCAAAATCCAAAGGTTACGTTACTGTCATTTCTCATCACAATATAACATATCAATCATCTTAATCACCTTCAATTTACAAACACCCATAAACAAATAAATTAACAAATATCATAATTTACAAATTACCCATAAATTAATAAATATCAACTCAATGTTAAACAGAGCTAAAAGTAATATGTTATTTCATGATCATCCTATTGAAATTTCAACTCAATGACATAGAGATCAGTCCATAAACAATAAAATTTATAAACTAATAAACAAACTTGTCATCCCCAAATGTATCTTTCAGGGAGGGAAGTAAAGCAAAAATATTTGTACAGATTTAATAAAAAACATACAGAAAGCTTTTAACCCATACCAGTTTTAAGTTACACATGTCCCAGAACTTTGTGCCAACCAGAAGTATCCCTAAATAGTTCATATAAAAAACCCAATCAATTTTCAAAAGAAAATGTTCATATACTCCTATAAATCTGTAATACTCCTTTCATCAATCTATTTCTCCTCTCCAAATTTCTCTGTAATCAAAAGCTACTATGCAATTTGGTTCATTCTCAGCTAAACTTGGAAATAATATGATAAATGGAAATAACAAAATAATCAGCTACAGGGAACCCAAGCCATTCGCCTCAGTTAGTTAGATTCATTAATGAGTTTGTTCAAAAGGGTCGTCAATAGAGCATCCCTTCTCTCTGCCCTACTCTCTTCTCTCATTCTCCTCTGTTCTTCTCTCTCCCTCCATGCTTGCTCAATCATTAATCTCTCTTTCTCAAGCTTCTCCATTGACTGCCGCCATTCCTGCTCAAACAACTGTCTTTCATGAGCACGCCTTTCCATCATCTCCCGCCATTGCATCTCCATCCTTAACTGATGTTGAAAAAACTCCTTGAGCATGTCCTGAATACTACTAGTACTATTAATGACAGCATTTGATGGATTGTTTGCCCTTGAAGACTTCTCCATTGCAACTTTCCTTTTGCGGGTATTGCTTCTGGAAGGCCTCTCCTCTTCGCTGTCATCTTCAACCTCATCATCATCTTCCGAGAGCTCCTCTGAGGACCGATCTCCACTTAATCTTTTCACCCCTTTCTTGGTTTGAGCTGAACGAGTTTCAGATTCAAGAAGCATTTGTTTTCGTTGCAAGTTATGTGCTCTTTCAGTAAAGACTGCACGCAACTCTTCAAAAAATGGGCATTGCCTGCCCTGCTCTGGGTCAGATGTCTCTTTTCCCTGCATAATAAATATTAGCATGTAATTTACTGAGTAAAGTGAAGACTTCCATCTTAAAGATATGATTTGTTCAGAATTCTAACCATACATATTCACTCCCTATTGGGGCTTTTCCACTCATGCATAGGGGAGGTCAGTGTGCAGATTTTGGTGAGTTCAGGGATCCATGTTGGCGAATATCAAACCATATGGGATTTTTTTGCACATGACGATAGTTAGAGGGGGCTTCTAAATTTCAGCCTAAATTCTAGCAAGCACATCCTATAACCAAATTACTTCAGATCACATAGAATTAAATATACATGAACTTCATACAATTCAATGCATACACTCCTCAGTTACCATACACAAACATCGTATCAGATTTCATCATTTCTGAACTAATTCAAATGAATGTCGGATATAAAGGTGCAATGAGATTATGGGAATGCCCACTTAGTTTTACTTCCAAATGAAATATCAACTAAAGATTCATTATCACAATGTAACAATGCTTATTTGAGTAGGCAGAAAATAAGAAGAGGAGAGAAACTAGAGTGACACAAAAATGCTTAGTTTAAAATAAAATTCGTTGTAGATGGTGGAACATTACTTTTCCAAGTTTGAATTCAGTTTTGTCTATGCTATAGAAGTGACTAACATTTTCAAGGTGGAATGTAAATGAATTCAAATCCAGTTTAAACCGATCCACTTTCAAAAATTTCCACCGACTCAAACAAACATTACTAAAAAAAAAAAAAAAAGTAAAGCAGTTTCTTCTCTGCCGTATTTTTATCCGCAAGCATTGCGAAACTAACCTTGAAATTCGAGAATAATGCAAACGCCTCAATTAACCAAACGAAATCCAACAGCGATAAGACAAAGAAAACAGAAAGAGAGGGAGAGGTACCTTATAGCGATTAACGAGGTTCTTCCACTTGCATTTGCACTGTTCGGGGCTTCTCCTGAACCCTCTCTCCCTCATCTTAGAGCTCACCGCTTCCCAAAGCGTCCTATTCCGCTTCGACGCAGTGAAATCCCTCTCAAACTCCGCGCGTATTGCTATGAACTCTCTCGTCTCCTGCTGGCTCCACTGCGGCTGAGCAGGAGCCCTCTCCTCCCTCGCCGGCGCCGGAGATATCTCTCCAGACATCACCGTCGATGTCGCCGGATTCAGCAGCGACGGCGAAACCATGCCAAGGCGAGCCGCAAGGGCATCATCACCTCCGCCACCGAACATTGACCTTTCTTCGACAACGACGTCGTATGAATCAAACGAAGTGAGTTTGGGATTAGGGTTTTGGAATTGAAAAAGCGTACTAAATGAAAAAATGGAAGTGCTGCACTACAAACTCGAAGCCTCGAAAAAACACTTTTCTATTTTCTTTTCTTTTTTTCTCCTTTCGGCCTTCCCAAGTTTCTTTGTCGACAAGACAGGAATAGTTGACTATCCACCTTCATTGAAATCTCTAAATGCGCTTCTTTATTACAATCACTTGGTTGTTTTTTTTTTTTTTTAACGTGTTTCAAACAAATATTAAATATATTTTATTAACCAATTCAAATTATTTAAAAATATATTTTTTAGTACGTGCTTTAAGATTTAGTGGAATAATAAAAACAAATCTAATACATATTTATTAAAAATTATAGTATTATTTATCAATCCTTTAATATGTTTTTTTGGTAAAGTAATCCTTTGATATATGTTTTCTAATATGTATTAAAAATTATTTATAAAATTTAAATATAGATCGTTTATTGACATGAAGCTTTAATTTTATTTAAATCATATTAAAAAACGGTAATTTTATTAAAGTCGTTAGCCCGTTTTTCATTGTCTTGTCGGTGTAAAAGTTGATACTTTGGATTAAGCAAATAAAAAACTGGTATGGAAATCCTGGTTTGATAAAATTGGTTTTTAATTAAATAATATATTTTTAAAACTATTTCCTATATTATATATATATAGCTATTTTTCTTGTTTTAGCTTTTTTTTTCCATGTCATAAAGCACCTTCTTAGTATTATTTTTTTTCATTTTTTAAAATAAATATATATTTTAACACACAGAACAACTACCTCTTTTAAGACGGAATTAATATTTTCAAATGAAAAGCGAAACTCTAAGAAATACTGACACGTGATGTGAATTACTTTTTTTTATTTACCGGTAATTAATGTTTATATTTAAAATTATGAATTACAAAAATAAGATCAGGAATCGTAATAATTTAATTTTAATTAAAATATTAATTATTTGCACAAATAGTTGTAATAAATTTAGTTGACATATTTTTAATAAAAATATAAATTAAATTTATAATTGATTAAATTATTAAAATTATAAATTATAAAATTTAACTTTAACTGTATTATTAATTTTTAGCTAAAAATAGTTATAATAAGTTTAGTTGACATAATATTACATAAAATTTGAAATTAAATTTATAATTATTTAACTTATTAAAAATTAAAATTAAAAATTAGTTATTTTTATTTTAATATTAATTATTACTACAAATTAAATTATTTTTAAATGAATATCATATATTAATATCTTATTTAACCTCAAAATACTAATCTCACTTAAAAGTAAAGACAACAATCGATGTTTTTAAAGTGAAAGTACTTCTCTTTAAAGATTATTGGAGTAAGTATAATTGTAAAATATGATATTTATTTTTAAAAAATAAAAAACAATATACTATGCAATATAAAAAATTAGATAATGAAGTGATTTTATATAAATATTAATTAAAAACAGTTTTTAAAAATATATTATTTAAGTATAAAACTCAATTTTATAAGGGTTTTATTTAAGATTAATATTTTTATAATTTTGAAAATTTTATTTGATAATAATAAATTATTATAAAGTTTAAAAAATATATTTTAATAACAAATATTAGTATTAGTTGTTGAAATTTAATTTAAGACTTTATATTAATATTTTTTAATTTATAATAATTAAGTTTAAATAATAGAAAAAATAATGTTGAATATAATTTAACATGACTTTTGAGACTATTGATTCTATATGTAAATTGGATTATTGATTTTTTTTGTTAAACATCAATATTTTATTAAAGATAAAATATAAGTACATGTCGTATTTTAACTCATTGTATCTTCAAATGAATTTAATAATATATGTCAAGAGATCATTAATTTAATTCTCATATACAATTAAGTGTACCAAAGGTCGCCACTTCTAAGAATGATATTTAATAAAATTAAACATTTAATACACCATTATCAAATATAATATTATTTTTCTCAAGCCAAATTGTCTGTACTGTTACAAATCACACAATTATAACTTTTTTTTATTTCTTTTTTTCACATTGAATTATACACATACTTAATAATGTCCTATACAAATTTTCAAGTAAGTATACATTAACACCAAACATAATAACTTTATTATTTCTTCGTCTAATGGCAATCACGCCATAAAAATAATGCTTGTGTCAATCCCCAAGTTCAAACCACTTAAAATCGAATTTTTTGAAATCATAGAAATTCTTTTCTCTCTCGTCACAAAGTTTAGATACAATATCATTCAATCTCTTAATCAAAACTCCTTTTAAAATGTATTACATTAAACATGTTTTAAAATGATAAACTAAGAAAAATTTTCAAATAAAAATAAAAAATATAAAACTTTAAAATATTCTTATGAACTAAATAAGTCATAATATGCATGCATTAAATTTCTAAAAAAACTAATGTAAATTCATTTAAAATCTAATTATATGGATTAAATTTTAAACTAATTTATTTTAATTTTTTTAAAATATATTTAAATTTGATTTTAAAATTTAAAATTAGTTTAAAATTGGTTTTAAATTTAATAAAAATATACTATAAATATTTTTATATTATTATTAAATTATTATATTAAAAAGTATTTAAATTTTATAATAACTAATATAAAATTATATTTATATATATTTTTTAATCTATTAATAATATAATTTTTCTTATTTTTATATTGTATTAAACTAATAAATATTTGCATATATTATACTTTTTATCGTTTATCTACCACACAAACTAATTATACAATTAAATTTTAAATTATTTTATTTTATTTTTTTAATTGATTCTAAATTTAATTTTTTTGAAATTAGTTTTAAATTCAGTTTTATTTTAAATTAATTTTAAATTTAATTTATAAGGTAAAATTAATTTTTAAAATAATTGTAAATTTAGTTTTTCAAGTAAAATTAATTTATTATAAGCACAGTTGCATTAAATTAGTGCGTTTTAAGAAAATTTTAATAATATTTATTAATTATATTATATTTTATAAAAATTTATAAAATATTTATTATCATTTTAATTTATTTTTAATAAACAAAATTTATGATGAAAATTTAAATTAAAATCTATAAAAATAAAAATTAATAATATAAATAATAATAAAAATATTATATTATAATATTTTAAAATTTAAAAAATAAACATAATATAAAAATAATAGTAGTAATTAATTTAAAAATATTTGTTGAATTTTAAAAATATTATTTTAAATATTTAATTTTAATCTAAAGTTAATAAAAAATATTAATTATAAATAATAATCAAGATAAAATTTTGTAAATTGATATAAATATTTGATAAATAAAGACATGATATAGTATTTCCATACATGAACACTGAAACAATTATACAAATATAGTTAATAAATAAATTAATTTAACATAAATTTATATTTTAAAAATGAATTAAACTCATAAAATTAATTTTTTTTCCTATTTTAATCATAATATTTTTAATGTCTAATTAACTTAGTTCAATTTATTCCCATTGTTCGTCTTGTATTGGCCCCAGCTTGAGTGGTAACCTCAATTAGAAATTTGATATCATAATTTTTTATAGCATTGCCAATGCTTGTGATTATAGTAAAATTAATTTTATGAAATCAGTTAAACTTCTATATTATCAATTCGATGCTTCACTCTTGTAAAATAAGACGTTTTTTTTTTTTATAATTAATTTATGTGTTTTTACATTAAATACTAATGTTATTTTTATTTATGACTTTGTATTACTACTTTCAAACATAATATCTCATGTTTTGTGTATTTTAAATTTAAATTTTAAGTATCAATACATTATATTGAATAAATATTTTTAATAAATAATTTAAATTATGTTTTGAAACATCATATTTACAAAGATAATATATCTTAATTAAATAGTTTATATTTAAAATTATATATCAATTCCTATATATAATTTATCAATACTATTGTAAGAGTATTTTTAGAAATATTATAAAAAATATTTTTAAAAATTAGTTTTTTTAATTTAATATTAATGATAAATTTACAAATATTGAAATGAATAGAATCGTGGGCGCAAAAGATTAATTAAATTAAGTAATAAGATAGAAAGGGCTCTTTGGAGAGAGAGATTCATTGATGTGTGAGATCTGTTAGGGTTTCATTCATAGCATAAAACAGCATCCACCAGCACCTCCTCCGTCCCAATGAAACAAGGCTTCATCTGAATCCAATTCCTACGCTTCATCTCTTTCTCATCCTCCATCTAATCCTAATCATTTACCCCATTCAATTATGATTATCATGAACTCAGTCTTCTTCGTATCGCAAAACCTTCGTGTATTCGGTCCTGGCTTGAATCCCTTCGCACCCTATTGCGTTGCCAATCATTCCCTTTCCTCTCGCTAATTCCCTTTCCCAAACCATTTTCTCTTTGTCTAAACGCAACACTCGGATTTCTCCTCCAATAACATGTGAATTCGGAGACCCTTTTAGACTCGCTCTCTCTCTTTTTTTTTTATTTTATTTTATTATTGTCGGGGGGAGGACTCTGCAATCGTTGTCGGTGAAGCCTGTACCCAATTCTGGTTGGGATTCTAGGATCTGTGTCGTTTGATTTTTTTTTTCGTCGTTTTGCGTGATTGCTGAAAAACATGCTCGAGGCGCAGCCGGTTTTGTTCAGAAAGAGCCCTTCGAGAAGGCGCTTGTTGAGGCCTGGGTTCGATACCGATGACAGGGGTTGGACCTCACTTCATGTTTGTGCTCGGAAAGGGGATCTCAAACTGGTAATTTTTTTCATTTTCTGTGTTTTTTTTATTGCTGAATTTGAGTAAGAAATGTTTTTTACTAGGGGAGATTTCGATTTGAGGTGCTCAGAGAAAAAAAAAAGTTAAATTAAAATGCGCACGCTGGGTTGTTTTATGTGGCGATGTATTGGGCTTTTACTCGGCTTTTTGTTTGATTGAACTTGAATTGGGAACCTTATTGCTTTTGTGTGAAGAGTTGCATTTGGTTTGGGTGGTTTCGGTTTCAAGGTTGGAGGCTCTGATTTGCAACTATAAACGGTTTTTGTTTGTAAAAGGGGGTTTCGTTTTTATTGTCCTGATTGAGGAAGATTATGCATTGTACAACTCACAGTAGGATTTCATGGAAACAGAGAAAATTCACTATGATTGATGAAGATTATACGTTGTATCCACTCAGACCCAAACCCTTATCCCGATATACCCAAGGATTGTCTGTGATTTTCAGCGCACTATCCACTGACGAACTATTGAATTTACAATGGGTCCGGCCCGATACTAGATATAACCCTCTTATAATACCAAATAACGCTTGCTTTTAAATGAGAGTTGTTGCTTGAAGATGTCATATACTCATATGCTAACTCTTTTATTTTTCATTCTTTGTTTTAATTGTTCTCTATTCTTTTATCCATTTTCAGAAGTGTCGGAAAATAAAATTCATTTAGGGTGCAGTCTAATAGCATGAACAGAAATCTTTTGGTGTAGCATTTTCTTTGTTAGTATGTAATAAATGTGATTTGGGGGGTTTATAGCAAAGTTCTCAACTTTTTATTGTATAATCCAGCTCTAAGATCTGCTGTATGAATGTAAAATCTGTAAAATTTTGGGGCTGTTTCTAGGGAATATGGATGAACCTAATTTGATGGTGTGGTTATTCCTAGTTGAATAAATGCTTGATCCACCTTACCCGTTCATGCAAAACTCTTTTTTGGCTGATATACCTATGTCTCTTCAGTGGTGATATCATTCTATTGTTTTAGTGGTGATAAATGATATGAAACTTGTGTCCCAGTTGGATTGGCTTTTTCATACCAAGCCTTTATGAGTATTTGTATTGTATCATTTTCATTTCAGCTTAATGACAGTTATGAGTAAAGGGGACTATTTTGCAGCGTTTGCATATGGATTTGGTATTCTACTGACTAAAATTGTTGCTCAGTATTTAGCATATATGTGGTGTTTACACTTGAAGAGTGATGGGTGGTGCTATGTAAGGTCATTACTTAGTACTCGTCAAATAATTTATAGGTTACAGATAGAAGATTTTGGTGGATGAAAAATCCATTTAATGTGTATGAATGGCTATGTAGAAACACAGATGGCTCGCATGAATAAGGAATCTACAATCTCATTCAATCGGACTTTATTTTTTTATACTTTTTTTTAGTATAGATGTTCTGCAGTGTTCTTTTGTAGAGGCAAGTGGCATATTAGGTTGCTGTCTTATGAACAGTTGGTACAGTTCTGGTTGTCAAAACAGTGTCTTGTGTTGTGGGGTATGGATGTGCAATCTGACTTACCTCATCCCACAATGGTGGGAGCCTAAACCTTGTTCATTGATCCACTCTTTGTGGATTCCCGGCTGAATTTTAAAATTTGTCAAATCTTAGGATGCTACTAATTCCTGTAGTACTTGAATACTTTGCCTCATGCATTTGATGATTTGTAAATTGTTCGATTATTGGAGCAAAAGGGTTCTCAATTTTCTCAAATTTTTTCACATGGGAGCATCTTCTTATGGTGTTGGTGAACAGGTTAAAAATCTTCTCAATGAAGGAATGGATGTCAACGTGACTGCATGGGGCCCTAAGTCAAAAGGGGTGACCCCTCTCCACCTTGCTGCTGAAGGTGGTCACATTGGAGTGATGGATGAACTGCTTGAGCGTGGTGCTGACATTGATGCCAGAACTAAGGGTGCCTGTGGCTGTAAGTGATTCAAGCTTCCTCTTAGACATAATATTGCTATGTCTATTCATAATTGAAGTTTCATAATGACGAGTATGCTCTTCACTTGTACCAGGGACACCACTCCACATTGCAGCTAAAGAAAGGAGGAGGGATGCTGTGAAATTCTTGATAGAGAATGGAGCATTCTTGCCACCTGATATCAATGATAGCAGATTTAACCCTCCTCTTCATTACTGCCCAGGACTAGAATGGGCCTATGAGGAGATGAAGCGACTTCGACAGGAAGACTTATCTGCTGGAGAGACATCTCTGAAAGTTAATTTGCATTTCAGGGATTTGGTTGATGATTAAATCTATCTTGTGGGAATAATTTCAGAAGTGAAATAAAACAACTATGCGTAGGGTGGGTGTTTTATGTATGAGGATGTGGTGCTACTTACTTTTTTAATATGTTGGATGCTGTTATGGGAACACTTATGTACGATTATTAATGTGATATATTGTATGCTTGCTGATGTAGTCGTGCATTGTGTGCCCGCACACTACTTTCTTATGAACAATATTTTGACAACCCTGAGTTTAGAATTCTTCTGTCTTTTCTCTTAATGCGTGTCTAGTTTGAGTTATTGGGGAAAGTAAGTGTATATTTAGTTTGAAAAGTTTATGTTTTTTTTTTTTTTTTTTCATTTTGGCAGATAAACGGGGTTCAAAGCCCCAAACAACTAACGAGTCGTTATAGAAAATCATTTACCATACGAATTTTCTCCCAAGAGAGGAATCAATAGAGGAGCTTCAGAGAGAATACGTTACACAAATGGGTTCTGCATGTGTTATGTTAGATAGGAAATTCGAACATCTATTTTGCATCTTTCTGAAAATATAATCAATGCTGTGTATTCTCCCATTCTGTAGTGATATAGATGGTGAGAAGGATCCCAGTCAGCATTATAAAGATAAACTGTAAAATTTTTAATACAGATCAGTGGTCAATCGTCTTATATTTATCCTCAGTAAACTTTGCAGATATACACGAACCAAGAGTACCCATAATTTTTGCTTTCACAGGAGATCACATTACCAGATTACTTACAAAACCAATCTTTATTAGTTTGAAAAGTTTTTTTTTATTAATTATAAAATTCTCATTTCTTTTATTGTTTTCTTTTTAAATATATGTAGATAAATGTTGAAAATAGGAATTGCTGCTTCTGCCATTTTTCAAAAAATTTTAAAAATAAGAAATAAGGAGAAGTAATGTAATGTTTTGAAAATTATTAGTAAACAACCCGGTTTGGAAATGTTGGGGTTTTTAATTAAAATTTTTGCATTTTTTTTTCACTTAAAAGTATTATAAAATAAGTTGATTTGATTGCAATACATAGTTAGAATAATCTTTTGCAATAACTGTGGGGAGTGTTACCATGGTTGCAGGTGAGGAAAGGATTATAACTAATTCCACGAGAAATGATGTGGTTTGCCACATTGACATTTATATAAAATGACAGATGTTATTTTTCACATCAACATTTTTATTTATCACTTAGTGTAATATATTAAAATTCTGTTAATATATTTAAATGATGTATAACTGGCACATCAGATTAAATTAATTGATAAAAAAAGTTAGAAATTATTAAAGATATTTTAAAATTTCAACGACTAAAATACTTAATGTGAATAATTTAAAAAATTAAAATGCTTGACTTTGACAATCATTTTAAATACTTTAATAAATAAATATTTTTTAAAATATTAATTGAAAGGGAATGAAGTTTTTATTAATTTTTGATTAGAGATTAAAATGCAGTAGAGTTATTTTTCTAATTACTTTAATTGATGGTAAACTAATCACTAGTAAAAAATATATATTTTTTACATCGGTTAAAAAAGGATTTTTATCCGCATCTGACGTAGATACAAGTGATATAGAAATTCAAGACTTTCTACATTGGTTGTTTATAATAATCGATGTAAAAAATATTCTTCATGTTTATTTTTGTCTTCTTAATGATGTCGAAGTTTCTCTTCTTTGATAATTTTAACATTCGTGTTAATATTATCAATATATGTTTTCACATTTAAAACACTGTTTAAATTAAAATCTATAAACATTAGTGTTCATCATGTTGGTTATCTTTCATCGTGTTCACTGTGTCGTCATTGTACATCTTGTTTGTCGTGTTCATCATTGTTAATCTTGTTCATCGTGTTTATCATTATTCATCTTTGTTTGAATCTAAAACATAAAGAATATTCAGTGTTCATTGAATTATTTAATGAAGCAAAAAATAAAGAAAATGAAGTAAGATAAAACCATTGATGTACCATTGTCCATACATGATCCTAGCTAACAGAAACTTTAAAAACTTAAGAAAAGTTTTTGCGCTCATCTCCAATTTATGCTATTTCATTGGCACATGTATAAAAAATTTAAATTTGAATTGATTATACATCGATCCTAAAAAACAACCGATGTAGAATGTACTTTTTATATCAGTTGTTTATTAAACCGATGTAAGAAGTTCTGTAGTTTTAAAAAGATTAAAAGGTTATAACTTTCAGTACACAATTTTAATTTTTACAAATTATGTATATATTTTTGGGAAATAATGAAACAAAAAATAAAAAAATAGTAAAAATTAGAAAAAGGAGGAAAAATATTGAAATTTTAGAAAATGGGTGGTGAGTTGGACAGATCTCAAACAGTTATATGAAATAGACATATAATTTATATAAATTAAAGTTCTGTACTAAAAGTTATGTTCATTCAAAGTTTATAGTTAATACAAAAAATTGTAGAATTGTAATACTTTCTAGAAAAGTTTGCATAAATTTCAAAAATGTTATTGCATCTTTTTCTACATCTATCGTCAAAAAAACTGATGTGAAAAGTACTTTTTGTGTCAGTTTTGAAAACACCAAATATAAAAAAGTTTACATAAATTTTAAAAATGTCACCACATTTTTTTCTACATCAATTATTTTTAGAGAACCAATGTAAAATCCCGTTGTAGAAAGTGCATTTTTGTATGTAGAAATAATGAAATTAGTTAAAAAATTAAGTTTCATATGCAATGCATGGGTATTGGTAAATTAAATTTAAATTTAAACTTTATGATTATTTTTAAATTTCATAAAAATTGTAAATTTTTTAGAAATATTTTAATTATTAATAATAAATATTTTATTATATTGAATTAGACTAAATTAATAAGATAAAAATTTTAAAACTTACAAATTTATGAAAATTTTAAAGTTATGTTGTTTGTATAAAATTATTAAACAAATGTTTATTAAAGTCTAGTAAAAATAAAAATGAAAAAATAAAAAATTATTTAAAAATATAATAATGTTTTTTAGATTTGTTAAGGAATAAATATTTTAAGACAAGTTAAAATAAATAAGACAAAGATCTTATGTCAATAAATAATATGATTTAATGTAACTTTTAATAAAAAAATTATTAATAATAAAAGCACATATTAACATCTAATAAATAACGAAAGATATAACATGAGACAGAGAGTATTTAAAAAAATGCAAAAATGGGTCATTTTTAGAAGTAACATTACGTGCACAACCAACCTTCTTATTTATGGTCCCTTTTATCCTTTATGAGACCAATTCCTTCAAACTCCGCTCTTTGCGCTCATCAGAAATCCATCATTTGCATATATATATATATATGGCCACTATTTTTCATATTTTGTGGCTAAGATAAGGTTTTCAATTGAAGTTTCCACTTACATAAATTAAGGAGAGATAGGTATGGCCCAACTGTGGGGTCTCATGCATCGACTATCCAACAGCTAAGAAATAAAACTTTATATACTTGAGATCCTCTATTCTTCAACGCAAAATTATTTATAAGAAAAATTGAAGTGAAATGATTTTTGTTATGTCTTATAATTTTGAGAAGTACTTTTAAACCCTTATGTATAAAAAATAAAAATATTAACTTTGTTTCTTAAGGCTCAAGATAAACAATTAAAATTAATGATTTTTAATACTCAATTTTAAATCTTGAGGTTGACAAAACTCACAAAATGTTTAAATAACGAAATGGATGTTTCAATAACTGTGATTATGTCATGAAAATAGATTGGACTTGAGTTTCTGAAGGAAAGAAAGCTT
The DNA here is from genome assembly GCF_003935025.1 of Abrus precatorius. NCBI lineage: Eukaryota > Viridiplantae > Streptophyta > Magnoliopsida > Fabales > Fabaceae > Abrus > Abrus precatorius. The sequence goes on along the minus strand of NW_020874406.1, from coordinate 25,845,622 downwards.
TCATTTCAAGTCTCTCTCTTTCCCTGAAGACTGGTTGAAACCAAACAGCCATTATTCTCTCCCGCATGCATGCATGTGAGGGTGTTCTAACGTGATTTGAAGATACCCATATGCTATTATTGGGGCCTTAATCGTTTTTGAACAAATGTATATTGGACTAAGTTATTAAAGAGTTTCAAGGTAAAAAGCTTCTAAATGTTAAATGAATTTGCCCCTGATTGAGGAAACGTTTTGTAATAAGCAACTATAACCAGTAAAAGAGTCTGAAAAAAGCTTTGGGGGCAGTATTCAATTGGATTGGATTTTTAAGCCCCCATTTAGAGGTTTCAACTATGGTATTAGAATCATGTTAATGATTTGGATGTGGATTTATGGCTACATTTTGTCATGGTTATTGTTCTATTGCATTATGGTCTCATGGCTTTTATTGTGGATATTGTCTTAGGCACAAGTTTTGTTATGTATTGTACCAAATGTTACCATCAGTTATCAACTTTTAAAAATGTAAACAATTTGTGAACAGTTTTGATCAATTTTACCAGTTGCATCGATGACTGGGTAAGTAACTAATTATTTTTATTTTTCATTGTCTTTATTCAATTTGATATGAATTTATGCATAGAAAAGGTAGTAGTAACTATGTAAATACCAATTGCATAAACTTGCATCCATTGATTTTAATGGTCTTAATACACTAAATGAAATACAAAAGCCAAGCAACATTAGCAGCCAAATCCTACACAAAACACTATCTACAGTGCAATACAAAGCCTCATAATCCCTAACCTAAGCCTATTTTGTTGCAAGCATAACCCCTAAAAAAAACAACCTACAATGACATTAAAATCCCTCCCTCTAACACTCTCTTCTACATCAAATTTCATCAAATTTCCTTAGTACAGTTTTAATGATCTTCTCTTCACGTTCATTCACTTTTCCATCATGTTATTCAAAAAGTTGCACCTCTCCTTCTTGCCTTGCACCTATGCAAATTAGCAAATTAATATAAAAAATAGGCACTTATAATAATAACACTTTAAACTACAGTGAAATTCATCAAAACAAATGAAAACCTTCTTTTCCTATACTTTTCTATCCCTATATAATATTTTTCACCAAAAGAAACAAAGGCTTAGCAACAGAATGAAAGACTAATAACAAGACTCGACTATAAGACGTGTTTTTTAATAAAATAATTGAGAAAATAATAATTAATGTCATCTTAGAATTTTGAAATAATAGATAAATAAAAATTATACGAGTTATTAGTATAAACTCTTTTTTAATATGTAAACTAAAAATTAAATTTAATTTTTTAGTGAAGTTATAATCTTTTACTGTCTGCTTAATAGCACCTAATTAAAATTTATATATTAAGTATAATTGTATTAAAAATATAGAATTTAATATATTGATAATATTAAATATTATAATTTTAAAAATATTATTTATGAATATATTATTGTGGGTTGCTGTTACATACATATTTAAAAAACTAAAATTTAAAATTACCTAAACTTGTGACCAAGCTAAAAATAAATGTTTTATGGGGCTGTCAACATAAACAATTGTGAGAGTAAGCCCTGATTAATAAAATTTTCAATATAGAGAAAAAGAATTATAAATGTGAAATATTCAAAAGTAGACTTTGGGGCTTCCGTGTATTTGAATTGCTGAATTGATTTCGTCTCACTATTTTAAAAGTCAATTCTTGACAAACTATCATATGAATCCGTTCCTCAATCCAAAATTGATTCGTAATTTAATTTTTAAAAAATATTATTATATTTTTTATTTATAATTTTAATTTATTTTTCCACATATTTTTTATTATTTATTCGAATATGCTGTTTATTAATAAAACGTGGCGACTATATGAAAAAATAAATAAATAATAATTTAATAATAATGCATGTCTTGCATCAATTGGCTCTCATAGCTTATCGATTGATACGACACGAAAACATCATCCCAAACAAAGAAATAAATGTCGTTTATTTTGAGAGAGAGATGTTTACCTGAATATCATTATAAAAATATCATATCATATGCATGTTAGAGATGCAAAATGTAATTCAGATTATGATCAATAAAAAAATCCAAAAGGCAGTTCTTGTCCTATTTTGATTCTTCAATAATGGGCCCCGTTTTTAAATGAAATGAGTGGTTTTCATATATTATTATTAATGTGACAATTCATGATATAATAATAATGTAAAAAATTATATTACTAATGTATTTCAAAATGATTTTATTATATTTTGATGTTTCAAAATATTTTTTATAAATTTAAATTCTCATGAATATGATTTGTTTTAAAAAATTGATATTACTACACAATAATAATATGACATTCATTTAATTATATTCATCAACAATTATTTTGAGATACTATAACCTGTAACATGACATAATTGGTCACTAATGGATACAAATAATGCTTTAAAAATTAAAACCATATTAAGTGATATTCATAAAGATTGAAAATACTTTTTATCTTTTATCTCTTGATTTATTATTTACTTTAATCTTCCAATATTTCTACTAAGTAAAATAAATTAATATTTTTTTATTATTTTAAAAAATACTTATTTTGATATTTTTTTTTTGAAATCAAGCAATTTTTTTAAAAAAAATTATTTCTATCTAAACATGGGCTAACAAAATTAAAAATAAAAAAATATATATATACGGGTCTTGTCAAGACATTGATTAAAAAAACTATTAAAAGTAATATTAAAATATATTAAAAATGATAAAAAATCATTTTAATAAAAAAATTTTAAAATTATTTATCTAGTGCTGTTAAAAAACTTGAAAGTTTTAAAGGGTACAAAGAAATTGAATACAAAATAATTGGGTATTAAACTCAATTGCATCACATTCACATTTATCCTTTGAAACAGGCAACATGACGTGGTCTCCAATCCTTTCTTTCGTCTTATAGTGGCATCATAAATCAAACACATGTCCACTATTCCATTCACAGATGCAATATTTTAAATATTTTTAGTACTGTTTTTAAATTAAAAATAATATATGTCTTCCATAATTTTAAAATTAAAATTAACAATATATATGATATTGTCCTTGTTTTTTCTTTGGTCTTAAGAGTTTATCGATTGATAGGTCCCAAACAAACAAGTAAATGTTGAGAGAAAGATATATAGCTGGATATCAATACAGAACTCAATTAAAATATCAGGTAATGCTAATTCAGATTGTGATAAATAAAAAAATCCAAAAGGATGTTCTTGTCCTATTTGGATTGTTCAATAATTGGTCCTATTTTATTTTATTTTAATCTTCTAGCTGTTATGGGCTAATAAAGTGTAATTATCCATTGAATAAAAGAAAATGAGGAGGAACACACAACATTGACATGAATCCATTGAAACAGGCAACATGATTTGGTCTCACAACCCTTCTTTCTCAATCAGAAATCAAATCAGAAACTGAAGAAAGTGGACTGTTACTATTGATTTCATGAATCTCCTCCCTGCCCTCACAAATCCATGGATTCAATGCCAACCTCATCATTAGAAGGCATTCACTCCACCCACTTTCTCCCCAAATGAGAAAAATCTCTCACACCCCCACACACCCCTCTGTTTGCATTACGGACAAATTTTCACTTTCAGCTCTAAAGTTTTGAGACCACAAAACAAAGAAAAAATATCAAATATATTCAAAGTTCCAACATTCACAAGCTCATTTTATTTTACACAATAACAAAAAGAGAGTCACTATATTCTTCTCGTTTAATTTTATATTTTACTTTCCTTACAAAAAATAAAAGAGTCTCATTCTCAGTCTCACATCAATCTCAACATTAGACAGAAAAATCAAAATCAGTGACCGGCATCCTGGGCAAGACATGAACGGCCACCGCTTCAAACCCTTCCGGCAACTCCACCACCGAGATCCGTGGCGCCGCTGCCACAACATCCACGACAGAAATCCCAGAAGCAGAAACAACGCAAAGCCTTCCTCTTTCCGCAACGAGCTTTTCAGCCCCTTTGAATCTCTGAGATTCGACGACCTCTTCCCAAGAATCTTGTTCTGGCACGTATCTTCGAAGCACACCCTTAACCTCATCCACCACATACATCACATCTTCATCCATAGCCGCAACGGGTCCCCTCCACCCACACAACATGCCCTCCGGCATCTCTGTCCAGAAATCACCGTTGACGTCATAAACGGCACCGTCTTTGGCAGCATCGCCTTTAACGTTGACCATGCAGAGTTTCCCTCTCCATCCAACAGCGTCAATTGCTTCTCTAGTGAACCTAGCGTCCTTGAGGTCCATTTTCTTCTCCCAAACGGCGTCGTTCCCCCTGCGCAGGTCCCATTTTTCGAGGGAGCGCGCGACGTCGATGGAGAACTGGGTCCCGATGCCGCTGGCGACGTAGAGCGAGCCGCGAGAGGAGCCGAGGGCGCACCATCGGCGCGGCGTGGAGAGGGAGGGGCCGAAGGACCACGATTGGGCGAGAGGGTTGAAGATTAACGGGCGTTGGAGAGCGGGGAAGAGGTTGTGGGTGGTGGCGGCGAGGAGGACGAGGTTGCCGGCGACGGAGATGGATTGGATGGAGAGGTTCCGGGAGAGGAAGGAAGGATGGCGGAGGAGGAGGTGGTGGAGCGGCGGGTGTGGGTGAGGGAGGGTCCGCCAGGTGGATGAGATGGGGTCAAAGTTGTGGAATTGGATTGGGTTGGGTTGATTTTGGGTTTGGGTTTGGGTTTGGGTTTGGGTTTGGGTTTGGGTTTGGGTTTGGGTTTGGAGAGGAGATAGAATGGCGTAGAGAGAGAAGAATGGAGGGAATGATTGTGAGTAAATGAGGCGTCTGCATGAGTGTGAGATTCTGTAGAGAAGTGAAGGGTTGATTGCTGAGAGACAGAGTTGGGCTATGTGGTCTGGGAGGCCTGGTATCAGTCCTTCTTCTTCTTCTCCTCTTTTCCGTTTCGTTGTGTTGGATGAACTCTTCTCGTGTTCTTCTTCTTCTTTGGCCATGGATTCAAGAGAGAATGTGTGTGTGTGTGTGAGTTTCAGAGATGTTTTAAGTTGTAATCAAAAGCTAAAGTAAGTGAGAGAAAGAGAAAGAGAAAGAGAAAGAGAAGAGAACAGTCTCTACCCGTTTCAGCTTTTTCCTTCATTTAAAATACATCCTACCTTTCCAACTGCTCTGCTGTCCAATTATAACCATAATAATTGACTTTTTTTTTTCTTTTTCTTTTAATTATTCCTCATTTTTTAATATATTTTTCAAATGTTATATGCTTTTATAAAGTATAGTCTCTCATGCACCACTTTTTAAGGCAAATATTCGGCTTTTTTATATAAATAATATTATTTTCTAAAATAATGTTAATTAACTTTTATGATGATACATGTCAAATAAAAAATAAATATTTTATTTTTTAGACAATAGTACTGTCATTAACTTTACAGTAATACTGTAAAAAATGTTGACACGTAATATTTATTTAAAAATAATTTAAATTAAATATTTAGAAAATAAATTTTAAAATAATATTATTTATATAAAGAGGTCAAAATTAAAAAATATACTGGAATTGTAAACACAAATATGGTTCTTGAAAAAGTTGATAAAAAGTGGAACAAAATCATTTGGCAAAGTTTGCTTTTTAGCTGTGCAGCATTGATTAAATTATTTAGGGAATGAAGTTGAATTCGATTGAGTTATTAGATTAATTTAGTTAAATCAAATATATTCATGTAAAGAGTCAAAACTATTTTTGCTTTTTTATTCTCAATACCATAATTAAGAAAAATTAAAGTCTTGATCATTTAAACTGCATGCGAGATGTAACATGTCATTATGTTTAAGTTTCTTTTTATCGTGACATATTTTACAGGGGTACATCCTATTTTAATATATTGTTCATATATTAATTATATGTTTTACAAAAATTATAAATGGTTTTTTATTATATATATATATATATATATATATATATATACACACACACACATGCTATTAATCTTGTTTACAAGTTATGGATAGTATATGTTCTCCTAAGAACTTGTTGAGTGCAACCGCTGATGAAGGGTAGCATCCACTTATATATTATGTCCTCTCTGGTGGTTTGAATAAGAAGATAAATAAGATAATATATTTTATTTTTTGAGTTAGTTCAACACTAAAATATAATAATTTATTTTATTAAATTATTTTATTTTATTCTTATTAATTCAAATTATTATTATAAGAAGGGATAATAGGTCAGGAAACATTAAGATAAAATAATTTTTTATAACATTTTTACTCATTTTTATACTTTTTTAATATTTATAATAAATTATTTTTAAAAATATAACTTTAATACTTTAGTACTTTTTAAAAAAATATGTTTACAAAGTATATTTTTAATAAAAAAATATTTTATTCATTTTATAAATTATAAATTATAATTTATTTTAAAAATTAATTATAAAAATTGAAGAAATTTATAATAATTTAATATTAAATGTATAAAAAATTTTAATGTTTTGATTTATTTTTTATTTAAAAAATAAAAATAAATAAATAAAAAATATTTAAAAAAATTATATTAATTTTAATGAAGATAATTTTTATTAAAATATGTATTATATCTTATTTTATTAATATTTTTATTTGTCTAAAATATTAAACAAAATGATACAATGTTGTCTGCTTTAAGCATCTTAATTAATTTCTAATTAAATAATTGAAAAAGTAAAAGTGGGACAATAAGATTATTGAATTTATTGTGGGTTAACACAAAATGTTAATTGTAAATTTAACTCACATGAGTTAGTCAATTTTCAATTAGGCCGGTTGAAATTAAGATCTAACTCATCTGATTATTCAGATTAATCCGTAAATATCGACCCATTTAACAATTCATTGATTTTTAATAATCAAGTTTAGTTGATCTTAAAACAAAGTTATCTTATTTTAAAAAATCAAAGGCAACTTTGATAAAACCGAGTTGGTAAAACACTTTGCATGCCTTGTCGTCGACTATTATTCATCTTCATTTGCATACAAATTAACATAATAACTAAGAATGCTCTTATCCAATAATTGTTAAACATTTATTCCATGATTCCAAAGACCCAGAGAAGGTTTAAGAGTTGAAATGCAGATAGGAATAATAAAGATGTAATGTGATGATAGATTTGAAGTTTTGCAAGTATGGTAGATTCATGCTTTTCAAAATACGCGTTTCAACGTTAAACTTTGAAGCAAGTTGCAACTTTCCCTGTCCATCTTGTTTTAGGTCCACAGGGTTATCTGTATTTTAAGCAACTTGAAGATAAAAATAAAAGAATAAGAAGTCCCACTCAGCCAAGAATCTATAAAAGAAGATATGTTAAACACATTAAATAAAATTTCTGAATTTTAAAGTTAATTGTATTTATGTACATTCTTTAACATATTTAATAACCTTTTATTACAGTAAATTCAAATTGTAATCTTATGCAAACTTATTTTTTATGTATAATATCATAAGTTATTGCAATCACCGTCTTAAAAGGAAAAAAATTACTTAACTATATGGTTTTTTCTCTAGTTTGAATTTATGTAAGCAGTTATTTAAGACAATTAAATTATGTTAACGTTAAGATATTATTTGACAATTTATTTTGAATTTGTTCTCCATAATTAAAAAGAAAGACTGGGTCAAATAGAATTCTATAAACAAAAGTTTTATTTTTCATTTTTTTTCATTTCAAAAGTCAACGACCGTGAACAGATTATACAATAAATTTTATTTTAAAAAGTATAAATTATTAAAAAACTAACTTTAAATTCAAAACCCTTATTTATTAACTTGTGCTTTGAAAATAGTAGCTTTTAAATTTTTAGAAAAATCAAGTGTTATCTTATCTAAGTAAAGGCAAGCTCTTGAGATTATACAAAAGGTGATTAGCTTGCTTATAGTAATATTCTCTTTGAGGTGAATTCATGAAATTGTATATAATATATAATAAAATTAGTATATACACATCTTTAAATTTGCATGAAAAGCAAGGCATCGATGGTTAACTTTTTAATCTTTTTTGTGGTATTCTCTTATTCTTGTGTGATGATTGTGAAAATTTCTCTGATGGAAGCTCTAGTCTTTCTTAATTATCTTCCATAGCAGTGTTGTTTATATTACTTTCATTTTTTAATGTTAAGTTTTTTTCTTATAAGAAAATTGTTTAAACCTTTTAGGTTTGACATCTTGTACGTGTATATGTAGCCAGATTTGAAGAGTTTAATTTAATTTGGATTTCGATTAATTTGTCTTACATGTTAAGGTAATTAAATAGGAAAAAATTGGCCATGATTTTGATCTTAAGGAGTAGTACTCTCTCTAATCTTTTAAGAGATGCATATATTTTCTTTGTGGATTAGCACTGTCTTCAAAACTTTTGAGATAAGTTGATAACAAATAATTATAAACACTCAATATTTATTCCGATAAATCCTCTTAATTATCATTATAAATGAAATTTTTTATTTAATTTTTACTTTATAAAGTAAAAAAATATAAATAATATAGTAAATAATCTCTTCATAATACTTAAATAGGTCAAAGCTTGAAATTCCATCACTAGCACATCCATTTAAGCTCCATAAATCAAATGTGTCAAGTTTTCAATTACGAATAATTTGGATATCAATAAATAAATAAATATAGAGGGCATTTCAAGTGAGAGATGAGAAGTAAAAGATATTAATAATAAAAAGTAGATAGTAAAGTAATAACATCAAATCTATATTTTTATTTTTATTCAATAGCCATTATAATGTTTCTTACTTCTCATACTAACAAATTCTTTTCATTTGAAATGTCTCATATATATATATATAAGTCATAGATCTTGACATAAATATTAAATCTTAAATCTCATACCTTTACATTAATATTATAACTTAATATTGTGTGAAAATTATATATTTGTCCTTAGCAACATAATAACTAAATTTCTTATGCTATAAATAAAGTGTAAACTACTAGATAAATACTCATAGCAGAAGAAATAAGGAATTAAAATAAATTTATTTTTTTGAAAGTTAAAATTATGATATACCTCAACTTTAAAAAAAAAAAAAAAGTGGAACAAAGGAATTATATTATAACCCAGTTATTTCTTCTGTTGTGCTTGTATTATCTCTGAATATACACTAAACATATCTTATTTGGATTTTCAAAATATAAAGTAATAGTCATCAATATTCTTCAAATCTAGAACAAAGTTGTCAGTAAAAATTAATTGTACATAAACTTACGTTTTATGTATTTTCCGTATGATTTCAAGAACTTGTATGGAATATATTTGAGTTTAAAATGGTTTGAAATCAAACTCTGCATTTATCAAAGACAAAACTCTGCATTACAATAAAGTAATGACATTAAGAAAATACAATGTTGTCGAATATACCTACGATTCTGGTTATCATTATAGTCTCCAATGGACCACAAAGCCCTACTGAATCCACCTTTGCCGTCCACTATGTAAGCACCCACATTGTTATTATTATTTCATACAAAAGTAAATAAAAGTAGTCAGAAATAATTATAAAAAAACTGAAAAATCAAGCCAAAAGGGGAACATATGGTGCATGCTTCTTGTCAAAAGGTTGCTTAGATATGCAACCAAAGTACAACAAAACAAACAAAAACTAAGGAGAAAATATAGTTTTATAATAGAGGTTTAGGTTCTGAGGCCACTTTTTAAGGGTACAAAACTAGTCAATCTTTGATTAAAGACACTAATAGTTTTGGACCCAAAAACAAAAACAAAAACAAAAGACAAAGACAGCATTAGTTAGAGTTTGCCTCCACAGCATGTTTTTGCTTTTATTACTCCCACCTCTCCACATGCTGTTTCACCTGCTCCATTACTTCTCATGCGTGCAAAGAGAGACATCACACCAGAAGCCACTTATTATTTTAAAAATACGTTTATTTTAATTCATATAATTAAATTTGAGTATTTAATAATAGTATAGTTTTATTTAAAATATTTATTATATTTTTATCTTCAACTTTAATGACTTTCTTTGATAAAAATTTATTTATTTTTTATGTTTAAACTTAATTTTAATACTGAAGTTAATGAAATTTATTATTTGATCTTTTATTTTTTAAATTTTATGATCACGAGCTAGATAATGAGTGTATTTTGGTAAATAATCTAATTAAATGCTCGTTTGATAAACTCTAAAGAAGGAATTGTATAAAATTTACAAAGAAATTACAAAAATAGCTTATTACTTTTGTAACTTTTTTTTTGTCTTGTTACATTAAGTTTTTTAGTATAACTTGTTAAAATAATAAATTTTAATTTATTAAAAAATCTGTCAAATTTATTGCATAAATAAACCTTCTTATAAATTTTTTTATTGAATATGTATTTGATTAAGTCGTGTTCCTAGACATACTTTTATTATATGAGTTTGTAAAATAAATTTGATTTCTCGGCATGAGTTAAAAAAAAAAAAAAAACTATTTTGATAAATTAATAAGTTTTTTTGAAATTAATTACAAATTTATGGAAATTACTTTTATTTTTTATAAATTCTTTTAAACACCCTCAATAAATATATTTTAATAAACACAGAATAAGAGCTTTCCTGAAATTTTGTGAATGTTTACAAAAATAGTAAGAAAAATATTAGTCTTCTATTATTTGTTAGGGATGTTATTATTACAAACTAAAAATCTTGATCCATTCAATGTTAAATAAAAAGTAGATATGCATTGTATATGTTTTGGGTCAATTAAAGAAGACTAAGAAAATCACAGTAATTTAATTGGGGTGAATGTTTGATCCAAGGTTAATTTGTTAAGGTGTAATTGTATATATACATAAACCCTTCTAATAAGTTAATCTCAAATGATAAAATCTATGGTGTTATGCTTCTTCTCTTACAAGTTCATAGTCTTTTACGATTAAGAGACGTTAATTAAGCCATACCATGTAAACATCTTAAGTTCTACATAATCTGCTAACATTAAAACACAAAATATATAACATATTTATTTATTATAAAATCTGACTTTATGAGTCAACTGGTCTGAATCACGACCACTCACGTGTGCATTTATGAGTTGTGGATGGAGATGTATGAATTTATAAATTTATTTAATCGTGAAAGTTTATTGAATTCCACAAAATATATAAATTTAATTTTATTCGTAAATATTAAGTTGGAACCAAATCACTGAAGTACACTAAATTGTAATAGTAAATACTAATTCATCAAAACATGAAAACAGTTTCTAAATTAATCCCCAAAACTATAATCGATGTCTAAGTCTAAGAAATAAAGTTTGATTTGCGGTATAATAGAAAAAGACCTTAATTAAGTATGAACAATATGGAGTTTTTTCCTTTCAAATGTTATTTTAAAAAAAGTATAAACTTAGGTTTAAATTTGATTGGTTTCATTATTAAATCTAAAAATCAACATAATTTAATAAAATTGTCTTTAATTTTTTTTAGTTGTATTGGTTCAGATTTGAAGACCATGAATTATTTTTCGACATTTAATGGTGGATAGAAAAAATAGAACAAGATTAAATGAATGGCATGAAATAAAATATTGAGTGGAAGAAATTAAGGGCATTAAATAGATGCAATGAAATTAATTGTAATAATTCTCACTTCATTTAATTATATTTTAAATAATCTGCATAGTATAATCTAATATCATTTAATTCTATTATATTTTGCTCTTTTTTTTTTTTAAGTTTCCATCAAGGTAGGTACACATGACTTGTGTTTAACTAAGCTTGATAACGTGGGTTAATTTCTTTTTATCTAGTCCATGCTTAGGTTATAATTTAACTTGACGCGTATGACAATAAATGAGTAAAGGTGGGAAAAAGGTGTTGGTGTTGTTGACATTGATATTAGGGTGGGACAGTTGAACTAAACATTAGAAATTAGAATACAGAATAGAGAATACGCGGAGTGAGTAGTGTTCAGTTTAGGGTAAGAGAATTGAGTGGTTCCAAAAAGTACCCTCAATGCCACGCATGTTCCTCAGCCACTACCCTATGTCTTTCTGCTATCACAATTTCACATGTGTTTCTTTTATTATTTTTTTTCTATGTTCTGTCTACGTCCACTTTTGCAATTTAAGGAACCACTCGTTAGACCGTAAACAGTTTGTTTCATTTTAAAAAAAATGGTAAAATCACCTTTTTAATAATTCTTCAATTATATTTTCATTTTAAATTTTAAACAAATGGACCTTAGTTTAATGTATTTAAGATTATATTTTGCCCACCCTAAAATCTTAGCATGAAGAGTGTAAATTGAATTTTCTCTACAAATAACATGTTTAGCCAAAAATAATGGTTGAGTATGGTTGAAGTAGAACCAAAAAAGGGTACGTTGGACCAAACTATGAATTGTCAGCTACGTATACAAATATTAATAAGTACAGCTTTTTTTTAATATTTTTTATACCGTTTATAATATTTGTTTTAAGGGCATGCTTCTTAAATACTGAATACTCAGTCAAATGGAAAAGGGTTTTTTTTGTCAGTTTAAGGCATCGATATATGGAAATGGCTTATGTATCCCTATCGAGTCACCGTTCTATCGTTAAGTTCTTTCTATTCATTTACGAAATTTTATAAAATATTGGGTGCTCAATTTTTTTTATAAAGAATTAATACGTTTAGTTTTTAAAAATATAAATACATTTAATTAAATTATATTTCTACTTTATTAATATTCTCTTGTATCATTTAGTGAAAACACCAAAATAATAAATTAACATTTTCTCATTTTTAAAAGCAATAACTAAAATGAAATAAAGGGCAAGATTAATGAAATTACTAAGTTCAAATTAATCAACTATGTTTTATAGATAATAACAATCAAATCCCCGCCATTTGTTCTCCAGATTCCTTTTCCTCTTTTGGATGAGGCAGAAGCTCAGTTTGCACGAAAGAATATACTTAAATTTTCTCTTTTGTGCCATATTTTATAACGAAAACATAAATTGCCTTGAGGGCACCACCAGTTATTATGCTTCATCTTCACTACTCTCAATAAGAACAAGAGTTTTCTTGGTCTTCGACCTCTTCGCAGCTCTACCATCAGTTCCTTGCTTATCGCTTGGCCTGAAATCAGAATACTTTTCAATTTGCTCAAGTATTCTATTTCCATACTTTTGTGTCTTCAATTTTCCAATTACCATCTCCAACTGCACGCACAAAATAAAAAATCATAACTCTAGTTTGGATAACATTAATATTCTACGAGCTGCGGACTGACCACTAATAGAAGAAGCTTTGGGTAACGTTTGGATCAATGGAAAAGGATGAATTGGAGTGGAATGATATTAGGTTTCGCTGTTTGGATTGTTAAAAATTGAATGAAGTGGAGTGAAACCGGACGGAATGCCCTTTCCTTTTTCTTTTCCAATTATAGGATGGAACAATTATTTTTTTTTTCTTACCAATATAAAAACATCCAAATAATGAAATGGTAAATTTGTCTGATAGTTCCATTCCACTATTTTGTTCCATCCCATTTTCCAATTCACTTAATATTAGATATCCAAACAAAACAATATCTCTCAAAATTTTAATTTTTCTTGGATATAGATCAAACAAAAAACATCAGCACAAAACTAAATTGCATAATATAACTTTAAACTTGCCTGTTCCAGTGAGTTAGGTTTTTGAGAACTTATTAAGTTTATCTGCTCAGTAGTTAAGACAGAGTGTGGGAGTATTCCTCCATGGGCGGAAGACAGTTCTTTTCTCAGCTCATCAAGCTTCCGCTCCAAACCAGAGGACCCAAGGCAACGTTTTGCTGATCTTATACCAGCTTTAGTTTTCTGTTCAGTATAAATCTCAATCTTCGCAGATTTCTTACCTGCATGTAAAACAATGACAATCAGAGCAGAGGGAAGCACATCTGGAAAGTGCAACAGATGATCTGCTAACAAAACAGAACACAATCCAAATTTTCCAACTCTGTTGTGTAATAGTGGCACAGACAGCTTATTAGATAATAACCGAAAAGGTTACAAGTACGTAATCAGCAGGTGTCCATGACATTTCGAAAATTGAATGCACTTCATTGATGTGTTCAGTGCTACTAGAAAAATAGGAGAAAGCTTGGCCATAAATCGGAAAAATCCACTTCATTGAATCAGTTTCTCAAATTCCACGGTTGAATAAAGAAACAGCACTAAGAGTCCAGATGTAACACAAAAGACTTCAATAGCTTTTGCCATGATAAATTTAATTAATTTATAGATTAACATCTCTGACTTGTGTACCTTGCAATATTTGCTTGGCCAGAGGCCCTGCAGCAATGTAAGCATTTGTGGCATAAGCTGTATGCTGAAATTCTTCTTTCTATATCAAGAAAAAGTTTGGCTCTAAATTAATTTTGAGAAAAAGAAATCTTTCTTTCAGTATTAAGGGAACAATGCATTACCAAAACACGCTCCAGTAAAAGGTGTAAGATGAGCTGCTCAATTTCCTCTCGTTTCAAATCAGACCCTGAACAATTCAATGCAGCAAAACTCAACATTCATATTGGTGATAAATTACCTTCAGGAAACAGACTAAGATTGATACAAGATAAGTATTGCAATTTTCATGAATTACAAGACACAAAGGAGGAGGGTATTTCTATTGTGAACAAAGTTCATAAAAGCAGTTCACACACATCCAGCTGCTTTGGTGTTCTTTCTTTGTTTCTTCCTTTGGTCTCTTCAGACTATAATTGAAACAGTTGGATTTTGGGCCCCAGCCTACTCCTCCAACCTTATTGTTAGACCATGTTCATTGATTGGATGAAACTGGATGGGAGGACTGATTAGACCCCAAAGGTCAAAGTACTTTATAGAATGTATATATCTACCCAAACAAAACAGAGGAGAAGAAAACCAACCTAGTCCCTTCTGTTTTATTTTCATTTTATCAACTAATTGCAGCATTGTTGACCTTTGATCATTAGCTTGCATATCTTGCAACAATGAAATAATCAGTTTTGCATGACCTGAAGAGCATCCCCATGTAAATGTTTGTGTAGATAAAATGGGCGGAAGAAAAACAAAGGAAACCAATTATCATAATAAGAAATATAGGGAAACAAGGAATACAAGATAAAAATTGAACCAGAAGTCAAGCAACAAACCAGAGACATCCACTTCCTTCACCTCACTTGAAAATGCACAGCTGTCGCACATCCCTGTAACATCAGAAGTACATAAAGCCTGCAACAATGGGGCAAAAATTTTAAAAATATATTTCATCGCTCAGAGGTACCATTGCACTCTTGTAGTGGCTCTGCAAAATGCCGGAAAAAGGCATTTCGTCGGCATTTTCTTTTGGACTGCATTAAAGAGAATGAAAATTATAATTATTGTTGCAAAAAATAAAGGGTTTTGGTAGAGGAGGGTAAAAAGACAGAAAGAAGACCATAAATAATATTCTTATGTATTGTGATGTGAAGCATAATAGTAATAATACTAACTAAATAGTTCTATTTACATTAAAACTAGACTCCTAATCCTAATTAAATAAAAGAACAAAGAATTTCCTGAAGAAAAGATAAAATCCCTGAGAATAAGATAAAGATCCTAAAAAGATAAAATACCTAAAAATGGATAACATCATTTCTACCTATATTTTGTATATATTCTAACAATTATAATTCATAACAAGTCAATGACTTGACTTAATGTGCATAATCATCCTCCATAATCAGGCAAACGAAAGGCACACTCAGTCAGGTCATAGTACAAAATATAGTAGAAAGTACTAAAGCTATTATGTTAGGTCCACTAGTACACATGAAAGAGAAGGACAACTGAAGGGATATGCTAATGAAATCATCAATGATGAAAATAAAACTTCAACATTTGTTGTTTTGTACATATTCATACTTCCACAGTTAGGCTATCAATAAGCTTATAAGTTTAATAACCCTCACCTAAACAAAAAGAGGAAGGAGAAAGAAATCAACATCAACTTTAAAAACTTTGAAGGAGTAAATGAGTATTGACTGAGATCAATTACCAGTAATACAGTTAAATATCGTGGAAGAAAGTACCTGACAATATCGTACTATGTCATAGAGATTCTGCAGTCCTGAATTTTCATAGAAGACCATTGAACTCTGACAAAATTGTTATTATGATATTTGATTAGTAATCCATCAATCTATATGCATGTCTACTTGTACTTATGCATAGCATCTCTACCCAAACAAGCTTGTAAGAAAGACATTAATTCCACTTTTAGTTCCTATGTAACTTTTTATCTCATCCTATATCCTTAAATGTGAAGTTGGGGCCAAAAATAGACCTTGAAATCCAATGGAAAGAGTTCAATATACATAGGTCTTATCTCCAGCAAACTTCAGCTTTTGCGATAAATGGACAGACATATGCACAAATTTGAAGTCAAGAGTGTTGCAAAAATTTACCTGCCGGGGAACATCACCAGGTCTAAAATACAGTAGGCATTCAGAAGGAAGTCCATCTCGGCCAGCTCGACCACTTTCCTGTTGAAAAAAGATTAATGATGTTTAAATAATAACCATAATGGTCCTTTGTATATCAAAGCCTCTTCAGCCAAGTGCCAAGGGGTTCAATCTTTCAATCCCCATTTATCTTCATTAAATTGGTTTTCAGCACAGGGTTTGGGAAGCATGGGCCTTGTCCATTCTTCAAGCCCAAAAGATTTTCACGAGAGATTATGCTAGATAAAAACCATTCCTAGACGTTCTTCCCAACAATTAAGCTTCTAGGATGTTGGTACTTGACATATAGCATGGAGGTTATGTAAAGGAGAAAATCTTATTAGGATCAGTGCAAAACCTGGTAGTATGTTTCCATTGATTTACTCAAGCTGTGATGGATGACAAACCTGACTACATGAAAATATCTAGCATTAGATGACCTCAGCTCCAATGAAGGTAAGGCAAATACAGTATGCATGTCCACCTAGGGACCTCACTTGCAAAAAGTATTCATAAGCAGGCTTCTCTAAGCAACAAAGGAAGCTTCACAATCCACCCATGCAAGCATCAATTTCAAACAATTCAACCATGTAATAAATCTTGAAAAAGATATCTTTTAAGACACCAACAGAATTCAGATTGAAAGAGACATCACATCAATAATTACAAGTCATTACATCAATATCCAAAAAGAACATTGATTTTCACAACCAGGAAAAGAATTCTTGTCAAACAATACATCATCAGTAACATGAAAAGAATTCATGTCAAACAAGTCAAGTGTATGTTCATATCTGCATTAAAAAGCTTGGAAAATAATATGACACTGACAGTCTGAGGGCATTCTATTTCAGTGGTGAAAGTTGAAATTAAACAGTTGCATTGCATTATTATTTTATAGAAATCAGTTACAGTTTCAAAACTGTTATCAATAGCATAAAACATCAATTATAGATAAGATACTGCTGAGGAGTTTTAAAAGAGCACAGCAATACTAACCATCTGGTTTGTTGATTCCCATACCAAAAGCTACCTGAAATCAGTAAAAAAATAATATTTCAATGCTGTAACAGGCCAAAGTGACAAAAGTATGCAACACAGGGTGACAGTTGAAATGATACATACTGTACCAACTATGACCTGCAGCTTGTTATTGCTCCACCTGTGTGATCAACATAAATATCCATTAACTCAATTGGCAATGCCATCATCATATCACTTACAATTTGTTATATCTTCAAAAATAAATATCTCCATTAACTCAATTGGTAATATCATCATCATATCACCTACAATGTGTTATATCTTCATAAATATGAATGATGCACAAAACCCAGTTGTGTATAGAAAATTATAGGATATAATTGGGTGTAAGACAGAAGAGCTATATGCTGTCTCTGACAGCTGCTTTAATACTGTTTAACAGGACCCAAGATTGGCCGATTGGAACCTGTACTCAAATTCAGTCAGTCAAGGCCTTCTAAAATAAGGATTCATGGTTTAATGGGTAAGATAGAGCTCACCCATCACAACCAATATTAAAATCAAGTGCAACTCTAGTCATTTAGTTTCTAAAATGATAAATTCAAATTTCGTTGCATTTATAGTTAGTTATCTAGGAAATTTTTGATAGAAAATTGTAGTTTGGAAGATCAAAACCTCATAAAAAAAGATGATTATTCAAATAATTCAATTTTGTTTTTAGTAACTCAAATTGTTTGGATTTAATAGAATTCTTATGCAAATTTTGTTGTTAAATTAGTTTTGCAGGAAATTTTAAGGAAAAACACGAGTTAGAAACATTAAGAGGTCAAATGGACGGAGCCTACTAACTTCCTCCATAAAAAATGAGCATTGTGGAAGCTTTGAAAGGAGCATATGGTGCATGTACTCACTTTGAAGGCAAAAGGTGGTCACTTTAAGAGTTTTGAAGAGGATATATAATGCACGTAAACACTCTTATCACTGAAAGTGAAAGTTTTAAAGGAAAAATATGATATATGGTGCGCATAAACACTCTTGATATTAAAAGTGAGCGTTTTAGAAGCTGTTAAGAAAAAAGACTCTGCGCATGATCACTTTTAGTGTAGAAAATAAGTGTTCCAAAAGTTGTCAAGAAAGACCTTGCGCATGATCACTTTCAGTGTAGAAAGTAAAAGTTCCGAAAACTGTTATAAGGAAACAGTCGACACATGAATACTTTCAGTACCAAAAGCGATAGTGCCAAAAGCGCGATAAACTTATAAATAGTCAAAAACTCATAATTGAAAAGAGTTTTTCTCTTTTTTTTTTCCCACACACTTAAAGAGTTAGAGAGAAGGATTGAGGGCGAATTTCAAGGCTTAATTCTTGAGGAATTAAGCTTAAGACTTGGATTCATGGAGATTTTCTACACATTCTCTTTTATTTTTTTTTCTCTCATTCTTTTAGAATCATGTTCTAAATTCCTTTTGTTAAGGATTGATGGATCCTATTTGGAGATTGTAAATTAATTATGGATCTAAGTTCTAAGTTTTTTTGTTGTATTGAACATTTAATTATTTCTTTAATGTAATTTTTGAATTAACTATTCAATTGAATTAAAATTTAAAATTTTACATTAATGGAAGTTGAGTGAACATATCATATTTGAATTAAATATCAAGATTAATGACATCTTAGAAATAAACATTCATTATATTATGATCTTTTAATTTTTCATACTTAATGCAATGTTTGATTGATTCACATTAAAAGAATTAGAGTAATTGATTAGATATTAAGATCATTAATGTTGATCATCAATCAATTAATAAACCTAAGAATTCAAATCGCAATTAGTTTTGCAATTGACAAATAGGTGAAATCAATCATAACTTCATTTGATTAAATAATCTCGTCAAACCTTTCACTCTGTTCGTTATTTCTTTCTATTTTCTGCAGTTTTATGCTTTGGTTCTCAAATATTCAAAAATTCTCAGATTTTGATTAAGCTCAAATAGTTTTTAATCTTACGAATTGATACTTAAATGTGTCAATTCCTACGAATAATACTCGGAACTCACAATTCTAAATTTTATTACTTGTTACAACTATCTAGTATATTTGTTAGATAAGATTCTCAGAGCATAACATAAAACACCACCAAGTGTATCTTCAGTATTCTGTGACATATTCACCACAGTCAAGAAACAACTCAACCAATATATATATAAAGCATTACTTATCTTTGGAGAAAATATAAAGTATTAAAATGTAAAGGTGATGACATTTCAATGATTACTTTACCGCATATGAACTTTTTCCCGAGCATTTACATCCATATCTGCATGATAATAATCAGCTGAAATTCCTCTCTCCCTCAACTCCTTTGCAACCTAAAATAATCTTGACAACAAAAGGGATTAGCATCTACTCTACCTCACAAGGTGCAAATGACATAGGGGACTAACATATCCACATTTCAACAAAATAGAGCAAATATTATATTAGAATTATAGTACACGCTGGAAGTGCTTTTGTATTGAAAGCAAAAGATAGGATGCAATGAAACACAAGTTTTTGGAAACCAATTCTCCCTATTTAATGTAAGGCATATAGTTAGCAAGGACCAATAATATAAAATAGTATTTTAAAGGCTTCAAACTGGTAGAAACAATAATTATCTAGTCTTGCTTTGTGCTGGTGAAATTATTCGTTTCTTTCTAAAGTAAAAGAAATTACTACCATTTAACCAATTTTAGAATTTGGCGTTTATGGTCCTTACTTCCCAATGTAGTTTTGGTATGCTTGGGATTATGGATAGTACCTAATTTTTTCCAACCAATAATATCATGGATAATAATTAGAGATTTGATAACTTAAAATATGGTAGGTAGAATATTAGAATGTGTAAGTAATTCAGATACTATACTAATATTTTATTTTACTTGTGAATCTTATGATAAATAAATTTTTTGAAAAATTTATTTTTGACCAATAAAGTTTGTATAATTCATGTAATTGACCTCACCTAGCGAGATCAAACTTTATTGTTATTATCCAATTATTAATAAGAAATTAATAATGAAAGGGTGGCACTGCATACAAGTTGGGAACGTTACAAAACCATTGGAAGAAAACCACAAAGAGCAAATAGATACTGTAGAAATGTGTTCATTGTGTTATGCATAGGGCAATACTGACATTCAAAACATGTATTGCTAACTGTTAGAAGAAAACCATAAGCAGGCATACCTGTTCACATTCCTTCCTAGAGAAACAATAAACAATCCCAGATTCATTATTTGAATAAGATTCTTGAATGAATTCTGCAATTTCATCAATAACTACCTTCCCAACAGATGACTTTTCCTTCACCTGCAGAGTAAAATTCGAAATTATATGATCATGGATCACAAATTCCTTTTTGAACTTGTTATTGAAGCCAAGGGTATAACTTTTGTTTTTTTTTGGGGGGGGTGGGTGCGGGGATGCTATCCAAATAAAAAGTAATCAAAATATGGTTAAAGCAGAGATATTAGTTACAAATATACCATATAAAATAAACTTGGCCTATTGACCGTGCTGACAAATTTGACACATCTAGGAATATGCAACATCTCTATTAGATCATTTTGGACCCTCTGAGTAGCAGTTGCCTGACAAAGAAATTCCATTGTCATAATATAAATCAAAATGAAGTATAGATAGAAAAAGCAACTCTAACAATTTTATGTGTAATACTTAACAGAAATATAAAGATAAAGACTTACTGTCAAAGCAACCATGGGAACATTAGGGAACTGTGTCTTGAGAATACCAAGGTTCTTGTAGTCAGGTCGAAAGTCATGACCCCACTGACTACAGCAATGTGCCTCCTGCAATGCAAACCATAACCAGAAATTATATTGTCATACAAGTAACACCACATTGCTACGAAACTCCAAGACTGCTCAGGATAGAGGTAACAGACTAACAGAGTTTAACAAATGTGGAAAATACTAACACTGAATAATGCTAAAATTAGACATCTTGCTAGAAGCCAAATAAAAGTTAATTAAGCAAGTGTAGGTCCTGAGTCAAGAGCCAAATCAACCCAAAAGCTTAAACTAATAGGAGGAGGCACACAATTGGTTTTTTTCTATACCCCCTCCCTCGCTCCCTTTCCCTCCATGCAAGAGAGTCCATTAACAAGGGCCAACACACAAGCCTACCATAGTTTGTACTGAAATTTAATTTAATTATGAAAAATGGGTGCAGGAAGAATCAAATTCTTAAGCATTTGACTATAGAAACTCCACTACTGTGTCAAAAACTTAAGCTACTAGGTGTAGGTGGAGACACATGAATGGCTTTATCTCTAACATAAATCATCTGATGACATCCAAGTTTGTCCAATTATATAAAAAGAACAATTAGTTAAGAAAGTCACTTGATGTGCAATTCTGTGAAGATATGGGCAAGAACCTTTTATCAAGGCAAATCCTTTCTCCCTAACCATATTGTAAGATAACAACAGCATGGAACCTTTTTATGTATGTTTTTAAGTAGAAAAGGTTTACAGTATTGTTTGGAGGATGATATTCATGTGCCGCTAACTATCTCCACCACAGAAATTCCTATCAATGTCTTCTAAACCACAAGACAAACAGAAAACATGAGTTACTGACAACCAGATAACTTCATCTTCATTGTTGACAATCACAAGTTTACAACTTACGATGTTC
Organism: Abrus precatorius; assembly: GCF_003935025.1. Taxonomy (NCBI): domain Eukaryota; kingdom Viridiplantae; phylum Streptophyta; class Magnoliopsida; order Fabales; family Fabaceae; genus Abrus; species Abrus precatorius. Next base: position 25,823,449 of record NW_020874406.1, on the reverse strand, counting down.
CCATGCCTAGATGCATTTAGTCAAAGACTCAAAACAGGCTTATAACTTATAAGTAAACCATCAAATGAAGCAAAATACAACAATATTCCTGGAACACTTCTGCATTCATTCTTAGAATAAAGTCAACAACCATTTACATTCATAAAAATGGTGAAAATGACAAAATAATTCAAAGCAAATCATTATGAACTCACGTCAATTGAAATTAGAGAGAGACGACCAGCATGATGGCATTTTTCAAGTTTTGACATAAACCTCTTGCTTTTTGATATCTTTTCGGGAGTGACATACAATATTTTTAGTTCCCCCTCACCCTTCTCCAAAGCCTTGTATATGAACTTCTCATCATCCTTACTTGTTGTTGAAGTCAAAATATATGCTGGAATGGCCAAAGCAGTCAAACCCATCACCTAAAGCAATTCCCCCACCCAAGGGAAGAAAAAGAGGCAGAGAAACACCTTTTAAATTCAATAAAACTTTCATTGACCAAAATGTTGAACTGGATTTTAACATAATGAAATGCACCTGATCTTGAATCAAGGAAAGTAAAGGACTGACAACTAGAGCAATTCCATCACGAAGAACAGCAGGAAGCTGGTAGCACAGGCTTTTGCCACCACCTGCAGCCATAATCACCAGGACATCTCTTCCACTCATGATGGCATTAATTATCTGTCAACAATGAGACTACTTGTTAGTAAAATTGTACCCCAGAAGTCATCATTCCTCAAAGTCTCAAATTAAGGTTCTTGATGCTGATTGTTTGATAATTTATAAACTGCATTAGAAAACAGAAAGAATACACCTCCCAACTTTTTGAAAGCAAATAGTGTCTAAAAACTGAGTGCATCATAAATCAAAGCACTTAAAATAAGAGTGAAAAATAAAGAAACTAACCATTATAACATGCAAATCACAAGTTTAAGTAAGAAGCCAGCAGCCAAAGGAATAGATTATAAATTACAGGAATATCACATTTAGAGCCATGCAACTTATTGGATACTCTTAAAGCTTCCTTTCTCCCAAATGAAGGGAATGGAGAAAGAGGGAGAATGTGCAATCACAATTCTCAACTTCAAAATAACTTCAGTTCAGAAGAAAACAATGAACCAGTGGCTTCACAGGAACAAGAGTGGGACATTCTTATTTTTCTACCCGCTCCCCCTCTTTTTTTTTTAAGCATTCATTTTACCTCTCTTTGATTTGCACGGTAGGACGAAATGCCAAAGATATTCAACCTAACATCATCTGCTTCAGAATCCCATTCAAATGGCCCACTCCAATTTTCCACAGTGCTTGGACCCACATTATTAACCTGGTTTCCAGATTCTTTACACGCTTCCAGAATAGCACTTAGCTCAGATTTTCTCTCGTACAACCTCTCTTGCCTTTCAATCAAGGCTCTTATTTGATCTGCACATACACATAATTTTATTTTAAAATAAAATAATGAGAAATTAGTCCACCCCAATTGGTGAGCAGCACCATTTCGATAAAGCACAACCGTTTTGTTTGCACTATCTTAATAACTATTGCGATAATCTTAACCTAGGAGTTTCAGTCATTAAAATTCTGATACTGAAGAAACTGGGAGAGGAAGCACCTTGGACATCTTGAATCTCAACCTCGATGTTGAGAAGCTCCTCTAGTATTTCGTTGCTCTCCATCTCTAACGTTGAAACAGTGTGAGTGCAAGGTAACCCTAGAAGCCCACGATCATTTGCGGCATCGTTACAGCTTTTGAAGGTTGATGTTGGTAAGCAAAATTGCAGTGGTGTATGCTGCAATTTTCAGAATTAAATTATTCTATAACATTAGCATCATCGAAGAAATTCAAATTAGTACTAATACATTGAATTTTTTATATTTTAGTGTTAGAATAATAATTTAATGTGTATATACTCTTGTAAATGTTGTGAATGTAATTAATAAATAAAGTAAATTTAACAATATTTAACTTAGAATAATATTTTTATTACATTTTACTTTATTTATTTTTCATATATTACCTCACACTTTCTTTCTTTTATGATGAAATAACAACAATATATATTATTAAATTAACCTTGTTTATATTTTATCAACTACGTATTATACATAATAATTATTTTTATTTGTAACTTTTTTTCCTTTAATATAAATAATAATTCTAACCTTTTCACAACTTTTTTTTTGTTATTTAAAAGTAAAAATAAAAATAAATAATTTTTTTTATCTGATTACTTAAATAATACTGTTACTTGTTATTTGAAATAATTTTTATTATTAAAAAAATATTATAAATAATTTTGTTGATCAGTACAAAATATTTTTTATGAAACAACGAAAAATCTAAACTTTCTTAATCTTAGTAGATACTAATAAATCAAAAATTAAGTAAAGTATTTTACAAAAATACAGATAATTTATCTATTAAAGATTCTTATTATACAATAATATAAAAATTATGCAATTATATATTCGTTTATATGATAAATAATTACAATAAATCATTTGCTAAATTTTTAAAACATTATTAATTGAATTAATTTTATGTGTGCTGCATAATCAAAGATGCAAATCTCAAGGTACTATTTTCTTATCTGGATTGTAATCACTCGTTATAACGAGTAAAAAAATGCAAACAGTCCTTCCATTGTTAGGGCATCCACTTATCGTATCGATAGAGAATTAAAACAAATTTAGCATAAGTTAACTAAATCATTATCAAAGTAATTTTTTCATTAACCTAACCATTATTTAGCAACATTTTTAATCACGGGAACAAAACCAAGCAGAACAGGCCAATGTAACTTAGAAAACGAATACCCTTTTTCCTTTGCATCCATCTTTTATCACATCAAATTCATGGAATAAATTCTTTAATTCTCTGTGTCTGAGTTGCTCATTATATATAAATTTTAAATTTTATATTTATTTTATTTTTTTATCATACACACTTGAAGAAAATCGTAAAATCTCAAGCATAGTGAAAAACATGGAGAGGATCAACTACGAGGCGCTATCTGTAGAATGAATCGTTCTTGAGCAGACAACACTAGCAAGTGTCCGAATAGAACATATTCTTCCACTCACCATAACACATCATATATATATAATTGATAATTGATCAAATAATATTATAATAATAATAATAATAATAATAATATGAAAAAAGTGATATAAATAGTGTGGAAAAGGCGAAAAGCAATGATCGAAGAAGCACTAGTGTTGAGTAGTAGCAGCATCACCAAAGCTGGTGTCATTCAATTTCCATCGCTGTTGGTGTCACCATTTCACCATCATCGTCTTCTTCGGAACAAGCCTTTCTCATCTGCGATAATTGCTCTCAGGTTCCTTCTTCCGTTCTTCGTGTCGCACTGTGGAACTGCGAATCCTCTTTGCAATCAATGCCATCGTTGACTTTGAAATTTGTTTTAGTCTTGTGCGTTTAATCGACAATCGGAGTCAGGTTATGGAATTTTGAGTAGCATTTTAATCAGCGTTACGTGATTTCCACTGAATTGATAAAGAGACTAGCCAATTCATTCATGCTTTTACTTCATCATTGTTCTTCTGAATTTCATTTCATGCAGTGAAAGTGTTTTCATGATTATATATATATGTGTGTGTGTGTGTGTGTGTGTATGTATGTATATGATTGGACAACAACTGTATTGAAAACTTGCATGGTTGTCACTTGTGCAATTTTTGGCCTGCAGAAAAAAGGAGTTCTGTGAAAAGCTTATATCCAAAATGGCAAATTATGAAGGACAGGCATTAACTAGTGGTAGCGATGTCAGATCAGGGAATATGAGTTTTGAGCCTATTTTGGAAGATGGAGTCTTCCGATTTGATTGTTTCGTAAATGATAGAGATGCATCATATCCCAGTTTTTCTTTTGTGAATAGCAGGGTTAGAGACACGCCCATCGCTACTCACAAGGTTCCTTCATATACCCCTACTTTTGAGTGCCTTCTAGAGGAGCAAGTTGTCAATCTTAAGGTCAGTTTCTTCCTTAGCTTCTAAAATGAGAGATCTTTAGTTTCTTTTTCCTGGCCTAATTTGTTGCCCATGCCATTTCCCTGGGCTTCAAATATTGATTGGATTTGTTCCTGAACCAGCTGCCTGTAGGTTCCTCCCTTTATGGAACTGGAGAAGTAAGTGGTCAGCTTGAGAGGACGGGCAGAAGAGTAAGTAAATCTTATGGAATTTTAAGTATTTTAAGTTTTGAAAAGATTTACTTATTATCTATGTACTCATCAGCTAAATTTCATTTGCAGATTTTCACGTGGAACTCGGACGCATGGGGTTATGGACCTGGAACTACATCTTTGTACCAATCACATCCATGGGTTTTAGCTGTTCTTCCAAATGGCGAGGCGCTAGGAATTCTTGCCGACACTACGAGGCGCTGTGAGGTGCTGTAACAATTGGCTATATGTCATCCATCTATAAACTTGAAGAGACATTCATGCTTCTATATTAGTCTGTTTGATTGTTGTTTGTTTTGCTCATAAGCAGATTGATCTCACAAAAGAATCAACAATACAGTTTGTTGCTCCGTCCTCATATCCTGTCATAACATTTGGTCCTTTTGCTTCACCCACAGCAGTTTTGATGTCTCTATCAAAAGCAATCGGTAATTTTCTAAAAAAAGAATCCAATTATAAATACTCCATGGCAATTATGCCCATTTCATTCTTGTTGAGGGACTTGACATAATATTTTATACAATTATTTTGTTTTGAAACGCTGAAATTTATCATCGCTTATGGAGAGTAGTCCATATCAATAGAAGAACCTGGTACCTATCTATAGTTGACCCACATGAAATAAGGTTTCTTGTGCAACGTAAGTTAATCTGTTATGTGTGTGCATAAACATTAGTGAAATGTATGGTATGCTTTTATTACATAGGAGCTAGTCAAATTAATGTCTAAGAGTAAAGAAAATATTGTCAATATTGATAATTTTATGATTATTTATATTTAATCTTCAAATTTGGAAAGCATGCAATGTGAGTTTACTATTATCTTTTATGCTATATCTGCTAAACTATATAGGTATAAAATTTAAGGAGAGATCCTTTTTAAATTAAATTCATGCATGCATTAGGTAGTGAACATTATTCTATTCAACACTGTCCAGGTAGCAAAAAGATCTTGCTTACAGATTCATCATTATTATTATTTTATCAGGAACGGTGTTTATGCCCCCAAGATGGTCATTAGGCTATCATCAATGTCGTTGGAGCTATTTATCTGATCAGAGAGTTCTGGAGGTACTTGCTGCTCTCTTAGCAGTGGTGACTCTTGGACTGTTTGCATTCATTTATATACAAACCTTGAGCTGGAGATTCTGAATATGAATGATTTCCAAGTTCTGACTGTTGTTGTTATAGTCTTTTTGCCTCTACTGTTTTTTTGGTTAAGAAAAAATGAAATCCTTTTAAGTTCTATTTGGCATACCTGTATTTTAATGTGTAAGAAATCTGGGTATTTTGGGTGGGAAGATATCATACCTAAACTTGGTGTTCACCAAGATAATATTTAAGCGCAAAAATGTGGATGCTGCATGATATCAAGTTTCTTCATTATTGAGCACACATTTTAATAGATATGGGGATCCTTGATGCCTGGGAATCATAGATGTATAAATACAGTTTAAATAATGAATTTATATTTGAATATGAAAGACCTTATGTACAACAAAACATAGACATTAGACAATTGTGGGAATCTTGAAAAAATTATGTCATGTAGACATTCAAAATACGTAGGAATGTAGGAGTTATCTGTTGCTACCATCTTAATTTTGTATGCTCTAATGCTACTGATTGTTAGTTTTCAGAAGCATGTTTCATATTTTCTTGACTTTTTAACAATTAAATTTTGCAGGTTGCAAAAACATTCCGGAAAAAGCACATACCTTGTGATGTGATATGGATGGATATTGATTACATGGATGGTTTTCGTTGCTTTACCTTTGACAAGGCAGGTTTTTTTTACCACCAGAAAAGGATTAAGTATTAATTTACTGTACCATAATATTGATTTTTGCATAAGATCATTTTTAGTTGTGCACATGAATTGATTTAGTGATGAGTGAGTACATGTAGTTTGTGGTTCATAAATTAAAGTGATGTATTTCATAGGTTGTGTTGAAATTATAGGTTTTGAGTATGAGGGAGGAAATTGAGAGAATAGAAACTAGATACTCTGAAATTGATGTTATATGACGGGTTGATAAAACCTAAAGCAATAATTTTCCTAAATAAATAATGAGACAAATCATGAAATACAAGGAAATCAAGAAAATAGGGAAACTAATCTTAAGATATAGTAAGGAAAAAAGAAAACTGATTCCAAAGGATAATCTACGCTACTCTAAGAAACAATAAAGATTTTTCTTTTATTCTAACATTTTGTTTAATATAAATTTCTTTTGTTGGTTAGCATTAACTGTCCCACCTGCACTGTTAATTTGGAAATTGCTTAGTTAAACTTATTTGTTGGCCATTTTAATGTCTATAACAATCCTTTCTTGTTTGAAAAAGTAAGTATTCCAACATCTTTCAGGAGCGTTTTCAAGACCCAAAGTCGTTAGTGAAAGACCTTCATTATAATGGTTTTAAAGCTATTTGGATGCTTGATCCTGGAATCAAACAAGAAGAGGGTTATTTTGTATATGATAGTGGGTCTAAAAATGATGTATGGGTTCAAAAGGCAGATGGAACCCCTTTTGTTGGTAAGCCTTTATACATTAATGTTTCTGCACTTCAAGCCTTCTTCATCTGTCCATTCACTGTTGCATTAAGCCAATATATCCTTCTCAGGGGATGTGTGGCCTGGGCCTTGTGTCTTCCCTGACTATACACAGTCAAAAGTTCGTGCATGGTGGGCAAATTTAGTTAAAGAATTCATTTCTAATGGTGTTGATGGTATATGGAATGATATGAATGAACCAGCAATCTTTAAGGTAATTTATCCCATTGGTTTTTTTTTCCTTTGAACATGAAACAGTATTTGATCCAAATCTTACTAATTTGTGACTCGAGTTGTTCCATTTCTCTTTTGTTTTACCTATTTCTTTTGCAGGTTGTAACAAAAACAATGCCTGAGAGCAATGTTCATAGAGGAGATAGTGAACTTGGAGGTTGCCAGAATCATTCTTTCTATCATAATGTAATATGCTTTGCCTTTTATTCTGATTTTGGTGTCACATGCTATTTTATCATAAACTTTTTGACAATATATATGAGGGGATGCACATGATTATATAATTACACACTGCCTGCATCTTGGTTCTGATGTTGATTCATGAATTTAGATTTGTTAGTGTTTCAATGTCTTACCCTGTACGATAGGCCATAGGGTACTATCAACTTTTATCAGTTGTTTTGACTGTTCACTGTAGGTGTATGGTCTATTGATGGCAAGATCAACCTATGAAGGTATGAAACTAGCTAATGAAAACAAGCGTCCTTTTGTTCTCACGAGAGCTGGATTTGTTGGCAGCCAAAGGTATGCTGCAACTTGGACTGGAGATAATCTTTCAACCTGGGAGCATCTTCATATGAGTATCTCCATGGTACTTCAGCTGGTAAGATTCTTAGTAGCATAGATGCTACTTCCCTTGAGCAACATTTTCATTTCATGTCTTAACACCATTTACATCTGGAGCTTCTTGTGAAGCATTTAAGTCGTTGTAGTCCTTTCATCATGGCATTCTATATAATGCACTTCTTTGTGTGCGTTTTTCTGGTCTAGTCAATGCAGTGTATGCCTAGCTGGGTATAAGTTGTTATAACAAATAGTTAAGTTTTGGAGACATTAGTCACCCAATTGATAAATGATACTTTTAATTGGCAGTACTCAATATTACCTCTTTAGACAAAAATGATTAATGGCAAGCAGCAGTCTTGAACACTACACTAGATATTGTCATTGACTATCCTTTCCAAGTTTTCTTAGAGTTGTGGTGAGCTTGATTCTTTTCTATTTAGAGAACTGTACCAGGGAGGGCTAGATTATTTTCTTTGTAAACTTTATTCTTTCATTGGTTGCAGATGCTTTTTTAATAATTTCTGAAAATGTAGTTAAGTTCCAGAAGAATTATGATGTTATCATCTTACTATAATATAGTATTTATAACAAATTTAAACATAAAGCCTGAATCAAAGGCCAAAAGGGAATAATATTACCTCCGAATAATAATTCTAAAAGAATAGCAAGACTGTATATACAGTGCAATATGTAGGCAAAACTAAGGGTGTTAACGAGGTAAAATAAAACCATTTATGTGTCTTCAACCCTAAACCCTAAACCCTAAACCAAATAATACCTCCTAATTAAGAGATGATTTTTTCTTACTGAAGACTAGTAAACCATGTTGGATGGCTCTTGTATGGGAGGGCATGTGAGCAATATAATATAAAACCATTCATATGTCTTCATCTAATTGCTGAAGCTTTTGAGATTGTTGGTTCATGACAACAAAAAGGTCACTTTGAATATATATTATATTTTCCTCAATAATTTGCATTCCTCGTGTTCAGGGACTCAGTGGTCAGCCACTGACAGGTCCTGATATTGGTGGATTTGCTGGAAATGCAACACCTAGGCTTTTTGGAAGGTGGATGGGCATAGGTTCCTTGTTTCCTTTTTGCCGTGGGCATTCTGAAGCTGGCACCACTGATCATGAACCTTGGTCTTTCGGGGAAGAGGTTAGTTTGTCTTTGGCTGTATAAATCAATATTCTTGTGATTTCCAACTTTTTATAAGTTTGAAATTTATCTAAATTCTAATTTTAAATTTTTTGTCATTAAATATGACGTGGTGTAAAAATAATGAAGTCTGTATATTCAGCCTGATCATTAGCTTGGAATAAAATTAAAAATTTTGAATGAATAGAAAATAGTAAATAATCTCACATATTCATTTCATGTTAACTGTGTGTTTACTTTCAAAGTTGTTATGTGGTTGTCTTTTCCCCCTAATGGAACTTGATATCTTTTGAATTTTTTTTAAATTGTCTAAGACATCCAGCACATAAAAAAAATACTGGGCTTATCATGTGATGTTTTTAAGAGCATTTACAATTGTATTCTGCTTCTGGCCTTTGCACAATTTTATTCTTGTAATGGTAATTTGTTATTAGTATTTGCTAGCACCTTCTGACTATATTTTGAGTGCTGGTATACTTCTTTATTAGAGATACCTTCAATTTCTTTTCTATGTGAGCTAGCACTGACTGATATAGGCTGAGGACAAGTTTCTTTGATGAATGGGAGGATGGGACAATTTGCATTCCTGAAAATATTTGTTGGTAATGAAATAAATTCAATAATTTGTGCATTGCTAACTACAGATCTAAATTTTTAGTGTGAAGAAGTTTGCCGATTGGCATTGAAGAGGAGATACCGTCTGATACCACTTTTCTACACACTTTTTTATTTTGCTCATACTAAGGGCACTCCAGTGGCAACCCCTACTTTCTTTGCTGGTGGGTTCTTGTCCTGTTTACTAGTTCTATTGTCATTGGTTTTATTAATTTTATTCAAGCTTTCCTCATATACATCACATTCTTTTTCTTTTGCAGATCCACAAGATCCTAGCCTGAGAAAACTTGAAAATTCGTTTTTGCTTGGTCCAGTTTTAGTTTATGCAAGGTTTGTCTATTTCTTTATTTGTCTATCATCAATCTAGATAGGCCTTTGCAGGAAATAGACAGGTTTTCTGGATGCTTCTATGAATGCTGGCTGCAAATTTGATATGTTCATAGAAAGGGGAACGATAGAAAAAAAATCATTTTTTTTCCAGTTGTAAAGCAAAATTAAATCTTGTCATGGTTAATCCAGTTCAACCATACTATGTTCATCCTTCTTTTTTTTTTTCTTAATTTTAAGCGGAAAACAATAAATTCATTGACAGTATGATACTGGAATGACAGTATGTATATTCACTATTGGTTTCTGCTCTTCTTGTGTTTGTGTGTAGTTTTTTAAAAATTTATTCCACCTTATCTGGCCTTATCCATTTTGCATTAAAGATGTAAATATTAAAAATGTAAAAGTAATGTTTTCCCTTATTCACTAGCAAAGAAGAAATCTGTGTTTTGTAAGTATTTTGGTCTTAGGAGCTCTGATGTTTTTTGGGGTCACAGCTCTCGTGATTAAATTTACTCAGAAGTTTGATAGAAAGCTCTATTACACATATTGTTGTACAATATTTGCTGATTTTAACGTGTTTATATCTTGATCAGCACCTTACATGGTCAGGGGTTGGATAAGTTGGAGATTACTTTGCCTAAGGGGATATGGTTGAGATTTGATTTCAGTGATGTGCACCCGGTATATTTTTCCCTTTTCTTTTTGTTTTCATTTTTATTGTGGTAGTATGGTAACTTTTTTTCCTGTGAACAAAAAATAATTGTATTTGTTTGTTTTCGTTCTGTCTGAGACATTTCAGGATTTGCCAGCTTTATACTTGAAAGGTGGCTCAATAATTCCTGTTGGCCTCCCTCTTCAGCATGTTGGAGAAGCTAATCCCTCAGATGACTTGACACTTCTCGTGGCTTTAGATGAGTTTGGTAAGTCAACGTATTCAACTTTCCCTTGTCATGCTTCTACTGCTATCTTGATAAAATGTCTACTACTCAGATTAGCATCTTGCTGTGAAGGGCTATATTAATAAGATTGAATAATTGACAGGGAAAGCTGAAGGTGTTCTATTTGAGGATGATGGTGATGGATATGAATTCACCAAAGGCAATTATTTATTAACACATTATGTGGCTGAACTTCAATCGTCAGTTGTTACTGTGATTGTACACAAAACTGAAGGATCATGGGAAAGGCCTAAACGCCTTGTGCATATTCAATTATTGCTTGGTGGGGGTGCAATGGTATGTTATTTCTCTGTGAGAGGAAACATATGAAACTTCTGTATAGAAAAAAAACAACTGTAAAAATTTGTGTTCGGTTTATTCATTTATTTCTCTTTTAGTGTGTACTTGATCTTAGTATTTATATAGTTTGGTTTTATAAACAGCTTGATGCATGGGGAATGGATGGAGAAGTTTTGCAAGTAATTTTGCCTTCGGAAGAGGAGGTGTCAAAGTTGGTATCTACTAGTGAGAAGCAATACAGGGAATGTTTGGGTATGTGTTTGTCCAAGTCGTTTACTTGGTTAGGTTATGAATGTTAATTTATAATGTATCTATGCTTATATTATACCATTTCTTATTTGCTTGACCATCCTTTTCTCTGTTGATGCTATATGTTACCCTTTGGTATAGTGTTTTAGTTTGTTTATCTCTTGCAGACAATCCTGCTTTTGAAGGATATGTGTATGTTGAAGATATTTCTCGGTTTGGATGTTCGACTTGCTATTTCTATCCTATAGTCTCATGTCTTTATTATCTCCCATATGGGATTGTTTTCCTCTGTAAAAGAACTGAGATTTTTGCATGATTTTAGTTCTCCCACCCCCTTTCCATGAGCAGAGTACAGGCTAGGCACTGGTTCTATTCTGCAAATAATGTTGCATTTTACTTCTGAATTGTATCTAACATGCATGCAAGGATCCTAAAATTGCCAATTCTATACCAAAGTGTGCTACTTTCTTCTTTTTTATTTTATTCAATATTTGCAGAAAACACAATTCCAATTCCTGATGTAGAAGGGGTTTCTGGACCCAAGGGAACTGAGCTTGTAAGAACTCCCATTGAACTGAAAAGTGGCGAGTGGGTTCTTAAATTTGTTCCCTGGATTGGGGGTAGAATCATCTCCATGATGCACATTCCTTCAGGTAAGCTGATTGTCCATTAGCAATTTATTTACTTCGTCTTTTAAATGTTTAGAAATGTACCAGTAGCTTGTGTTTTTTAGTATGCCACATGGATATGATTCATATTGTTTATGATATCCATTATAATGTTGATGATAGTAAAAATCTGTTTTCAGGAACACAATGGCTCCATAGTAGGATTGAGATCCATGGGTATGAGGAGTATAGCGGTATGGAGTATCGTTCTGCTGGGTGTTCTGAGGCATACTCTGTCATTGAGTGAGTTTTGTATTGCATGACTTCATTGAGGAAACTTAATTGTTTAAAGCCGCTAATTTAATCCTAGTATATACCCTTTTTTACCATGTAATTTAGTTCTTGCCAGTTTCCACAACCCCCCCCCCCACCCTTTTCATTTGATATTCAGTATGTATTTTGTGACAATATTTTTCTTGCAGTCGAAAACTTGAGCAGGCAGGGGAGGAGGAATCTGTTGTAGTAGAGGGTGATATTGGTGGAGGACTGGTTCTTCAACGACAGATATATTTTCCAAAAAATGCCACCAATGTCATCCAGATAGACTCTAGTATACTAGCCCGCAATGTTGGAGCTGGTTCTGGAGGGTTCTCAAGGTTATATGCGAAGCTCTCCCTCTTGTATCCTTACAATATTGTATCTCCTTATAAAGATAATATTAAATATATGAAGTTAATTTAATCGTGGGGTCTTCTCCAAGTCTGATTGGTTGAAATAGAGGACATGGTCAATGTTTCATGAGTTGTTAAGCCATAGATAAGACTATGAAAAAATCTTAGCTTGCGTCAGGGGGGTTAAGGCATGTTTGGTTATTGAGTGCCACTGCACATTTGCACTTGGAAACGTACTCTTGGACAAGCCCAAAATTAGTTTCAGTCCCAAATGTTAATCTTCCAGAAGTAACATTTATTAATTTCTTTTCAGTTAGTTAGATTTTACAAATTTGTTGTTATATATGAGTTTAAATATTTTAAAAAATACAACTTATCTGTTTTGGACAACTTCATGCTCAAAAGTAATTTTACTTAATCATATCCAGACAAATTACTCTTTCAAACTTACTTTTGGGTGGATATTACCCCAATGCATACCTCATTCTTTCAAATCAAATCTTCCAAAATATATTTTACTTACAATCGATTATTCATCAGTCATCTGATCCGGGACATGGACTTAAGATTGATTAAAGTACGTTAGAAGAATATTTGGTTAGTGTGTACGAGGATTCTGGTGGAAAGCGGGGACACTAATGATCAAAACATTCTTCATGTCTGTTATTTTCTAAACTGAAAATGTTTTGTCAATTGCCAATTCAGATGCTCTGATTTCTACTCTGCTTTCTTGTATGTTCTGCAGGTTGGTTTGCTTAAGAGTTCACCCGACATTCAATCTTATGCACCCCTCAGAATCTTTTGTCTCATTTACTTCGGTTGATGGATCAATTCATGAAGTCTTTCCTGATGGTGGGGAGCAATTCTTCGAAGGAAACCTTATTCCTAATGGTAATGTTCTTTTTTATCTTACTCCTAATTCATTATTACCCATATGAAATGTTGGAATTTCTACTCAGCCAACAACCAAGCAAGTTATTGTTATGTTCTCAACTAAAGTCTGATTCTTGATATTTTAGCATGACCTTAACATTACAATTACTTAGTGCCACCAAAAAATTAGACAAGGGACATTTTGTCAAGATGCAACTTAATGTGATATTTCAGCATTCCACTCCATATCTGCTATTGTTCAGAGATTTTACTATGCAATTAGTATTGTTCCAATTAATTATTTCATTCGTTAAAATGGGGCTTCAGTTTGGAATGTGATGACAGCCTTCAGATTGCCTTCTCTTGAGAGCTTGAGAACACTTTTATTTATACAAGGAACAATCATCAATAATCTTAACAATTCATCCCACTAGTAGAACTAGAAACTACCCTGAACAAACCAATAAGAAATTGGTGACATTCTTCTCTTCCACATCCCATTCTTTTCTATTTCCCCACCCGGAGGGAAAAAAAACGAAAAAAGAAAAATTCCAACATTCATTTTTAAAACCAAAATGTTCTTATAGAGAGGTGTCTAAGATTTTAGGTATTTTGTTAACTATTTTCATGTTGTAGTTTAATTGTTCAATCCATTCTTCCGAATCTACACTGCAGATAATAGTGTTCCTTATAAAATTTTCATTGTAATTTCATTTCAGGCGAGTGGAGGCTCATTGATAAATGTCTTGGCTTGGCACTGGTCAATCGTTTTAAAGTTAGTGAGGTATTCAAGTGTCTTGTTCACTGGGATAGTGGCACTGTGAACCTAGAGCTTTGGTCCGAGGATAGGCCTGTTTCAAAGCAATCCCCTCTCAGAATTTCCCATCAGTACGAGGTTATAAGAATTCCATAATATTTTAACTGCATATTACGGGGAATGTTCGAAACAGCAGCATCGTGCTACAGAACATGCACGTAATAACCATGCGTCTAAATTCAAGTGTTATTTCGTTCTTCCCTAAATGCGTGTATCATGTATATTTGAGGGGGAATTGTGGAGGAAGGATAATGAATAACAACACATCTGAACTTCGAGGTCCATTAGGATCGTTTTGTATTGTTATAACCAGTAATGGTATATCTCCCTGAAAAAAGAGTAAATTGTCGCTACTAAAGAATAGTTTTAGTATGGATGACAGAAATCATATTCTCTATAGACCAGATGAATTCACAAATTTTATATTTCCAAATTTACACACCAATTTCTATTAGCCTGTAATAAAACTCTTCACTTATATATTATTTTCATCTAAAAGTGCCGAACTCTTAATTGCAATATTCTAAATTTCGTTTGATGTTGACTTGTATTTAAAATAACGAGCTAGGAATGCCTTTTTTTCAAAAAAAACTAGCAAGCGTACAATGTTGGCCTATTATTATTTTTGGCATTTTTAAAAATATTACTTACTGAAAAAAGTGAAAATGTTATCATTTGGATTATTTTTGTTACATGATATTTCACATCATTTTTAAAAAAAATTTCATGTGTATTGTGCTTGTGCAATTAACACAAATATTAAAAAAATTAGATTTTGTTAACTACAAATTAAAATTTTTATAAAAAAGAATATACAGTTATTGTAATGAAGTTATAAATATATAATAAATATTTTTTTTCTAATAAATTTTTACTATTATTAGTTATTTATTTTCGGTTTAACAAAATAAAAAAAATTATTGATCTTGTACTTCTATAAAAAGCACAATCCAAAATTTAAAAAGAATGGGTGATACTAATAATAAGTGTTTCAATTAAAAAGTTGAACAGATTTATTATGTTACAAAATTAGAAAAGTAACATATTTGTAATAGTATAATATGTGATTATTAAAATTTATTATGAATAATTAATATTTAAATGTAAAAATTATGTGATCTTATTTAAAAAATGTAACTTTTAAAATCAATCATGTAATTTTGTCATGATATAAATTTATTTATTTAGTGTTTTAATAGTACTAATACTTTTGTTAAAATATTCTGTGTTACACCATCTATAAAATCATAACTCAAAATTATTTTAAATCGATTAAATACTTTCTTTTTTATAATTTTTATCAACAATTTATAAAATTTCCTTATTTAGTAACCAGCATACTTAAAAAATCTTGTATGTCTCACATTTTATATGCCATGTCTTTGCAGTACTTTCCTATGTTTCCACTCTCATTGTCTATCCTTTTACAATCTTCACCACATAACCCCCTTGGGAAAAAGTGGCCAAGATTGATTACATTTTAGATTATATTTTCTGATATTGTTCCTCAAGCAACCAAACTTTACAACTTAAAAAAAATTAGAAAATTGATAGAACGTTCTCTCTTTATCTCTATTGTTTCAATTAGCTGAATAAATATTCTAGTCAATAAGTTTGTGTTAGCTACTTAGGATAGCTACAAGCTTGATAGAATATTCGTTCTCTGTTTTTACAATTACTATAAATGTAAAGGTTGGCTGGTGAATAAAAGTTACCATTGCTGCATGATGCATCTTTCTCATTAAATCTAAACATTCTTGTAGTTTTTGTTTCTCTTGTTTTCAAAATTTCTGCTAAAAACCCAACAGATTCAACATGAAACTGGAGATTCCAAAGTCGGAGAGTAACAATATACAGGAACAGATATTATATAATATTTCTACCTACACTGCATCCTACTTAACAATCACCTCAATTAAGCAAAAGAATCCATGGTTGTATTAGCACAAGCCCACTGTTGTCAAGCTAAGAAGAAAATGGGGGTAAAAACTGTATTTTCTGCAGGAGAATTCTCCCTTTTATAATGTTCCATATAACCTAATTTCAGCTTCTTTGCCACAGATACACAATTAATTACAAAAATATTTTAGAGTTACATATTTACAACTGTAAATGCTGATTTGGGATGAGCAGCCCAAATCATGGTAGGGACACTCCCAAATCTCTTTGACTACCGTGACTTTGAAGTAGCATACCTGGTAAAGAACACCGTCACGGTAGCTTATGTAGCACCTGGCAGCATCATGGTCAAAGAACAATCTATTTGTGGAAAAAGTCAAGTTGTTCTTCAAAGAAGATCCTCAACAGTCTGATTCCAACCACATATTATCTTCAATTTTTTTATTTTTAAACATTTTCCCTTCCCTTCAGCGTTGTTAAGTGCAGGGCTGCCTTTTTCCATGGTTGTTGCTCCTTCAGTTTCCCCATTGATCTCTTCCTTACAGTGGTAAAAATATTTACATGTGCCATGTAACAAATTGATCAAGCTGTCATGGTTTATAAATTTGGCGTGCCATGGACAAAAAATTATTTTTGTCCAAGCCAAAGAAATTCCTCAACATGGATTGAATGTTCATTTGTCAATCACATACACAGCATCCTCATATTGATGCCATATTTTCTGATGCTTTTCCAAGACATTAATTAGTAAAATTCTACTTCACCAATTCTTTCTGCTCATTGATCTCCTAAAAGGTGAAATCCAAGACGAAGTAAAAACCAATTAATAGAAGCTCTTGCCAAAAGGAATAAATCGATGAATTATTTAGCAAAACATATCATGGAGCTCTCTTGGATATCATATAACTCCACTTGTACCTTCAAGCATGTACAGCAGAATTACAAACACTCCATATGAATTTGAACAAATATAGACTCCACCACACTATTTACACTGTCATCATTAGACATAACCGAAAAAACACTGTATAGTCAGTCCCAGCAATTTTATTTATTTCTATAGCCAAAAGACATCAGAATTTGTGTCTAAATTCTCACACTTCAACATCAAAAGAGGCCAAAATTTTAGACTCTTAGTGATAACCAATTGGAGCCGCAGCCTCTCTCAACTCTCGTCCTTGGTAATGTATGTCCTGCAAAACATTACATTAAAAATCCATTAGCATTTTTTACTTATATAAAAAAAACCCTTAAATTTTTTTGACTGTTTTAAGTTCAATAAAAGGGTATTTTGGCTTACTGAAGCAAAGTGGTTGACATCACGATGATGTGCCTCATCAGCCCTCACAACCATGACCACATCTCGTAGAGTTGAGTTAGGTGGCAGCTGCCAATAGTCCATAGCAATGGCTGGAGCTGGCACATTTTCTATGTTGCCCTTGTCTAGCTCCTTCAGGAACTCAGTGTAGGAGTGTATAGCCTCTTCCTCAAGGTAACCAACCATGCGGTGGGCAAATTTAGGTGAGAGCAAATAGCCTAAGAAATATGCATTGAAGAAAACTCCTTGGACAGTTATGACTAGAGCACGCTCATACCACTTGGGCTTTGCAACTTCCATGAATGTCATCAGGTGCATGCGCTCATTCTCTGCTTCTTCTATCAGTGCTTTGATCCAACCACCACTGTGCTCAAATCTTCTAAGGGATTTGCAATGTAGTAGCATGCCTCCTACCATGCCAGGAACAGCTGCCACTGTCTCAAGCATCATTGCCCGGCACCCATATCGTCTCTGTACATTTGCATACAATACAACATAATTAAGAAAAAATAAACTTGTAACGTAACGTATAGAGTACAAAACTCATACTAAAACAGTGTAATGTTAGCTATCTATCTAACACACTTTTTTTTAACATTTTTAATATCAGTTAAATTTTTTTAAAATTATAAACACAGGAAAAAATATTAAATTAAAAATGATAAAAAAAAGTAAGAGTTACTTAGTTTTTATAGTTTTTAATATATTTTAACTACAAATAAAGAGTCTGTTAAAAAATATTAAAAAATATATTACTATAATTCCTCACATAAAAATGAATTTTTCATACAATTTTTATAGCACATGTACAAAAATATAAATATATTAATAATATTACATATTACAAATTATAATAAAGATTTCTTATTTTGTGTCCTTAAACACAACTTAAAAAAATAATTATTTATTTAATTCACTTAAATTTCATTATTAATCACGTAATAAACCTATATTTGAATAATATATGAGAAAAGAAGTTAGATTAAGTGTTAATTAACATGGCAATTATTTTATTCTTTAGGAAGATTGTTAAATGGTAGAGGTAGCAAGTGGAAATTTGAAAATAAAAATCAATGGAGTAGGAACCCCATGCATCTTGGGGTGGAGTTTATCAAACAATATCGGATCATTCTCTTTAATGTGATATTTAACCAACTGACCTCATCTCTAACCAAACCACAGCCAAACATCACATGCACTATGGATGATTTGATTTTAGGTAAAACAAAATAAGACCTAAACGTATGGCCAAAAACAAAATGAATATGAAAATAATAACCAGTAGTATACAAGCACTCTTCAGTACTTATGACAACCAAGAATTATTTTTAAAACAAATACCAGAATTTTATATAAATCATTCTATTTAAAAATCAATTTAAAGGGGAACTTAATTAATATGTAATGATTAAAATTAAAAGTTGTATTATTATTATTATTATTTAACTTTCAATGTTCTCATAAAAAGTATCCAACTCATCTCTCACCGTGAAGATATATACAAATCAAGAAAAAACAAAAAAAGACTACATAAACCCAACAATATATAATTTTTAAAAATTTGTGTTTGGCATGAAAATAACTTAGAAAGCCATAAAACAATCATATACCAATATAATTTATTCTGTTAGAAGGAAAGTATATGAAAAGAACTAAAACGACACTTTTAACCATATAGTTGAAGATAACTAAGGGAAAAAAACGTTAACCATGTAATTAATGCAAATACCTACAAAGGAGGTTGCAAGAAAGAAAATGGAAAACAATGAATGTAGAACAGTGTGTGTTAGAGAGAGTAAGAATTTGGGCTATGAAAAGTAAATAAATATATATGTATAAAAAATTAATAACGAATGAGTTTTATTAAAAAAAAAATACATCATTTTTAAAATTTATGTTTTCTAATGAGAATAAATTATATAAATTTTTGTTCCCACGTTAAAAAACCTAAAAGAAGATACAAAATAAACAGGAGTAAAAAATTGAGTTTTGAATATTGATGTAATAATTAGCATATTACAAATATAAAAAATATTTTAAAGAAAAGGCTTATGTTCACAATAAAATAAAAAACTAATTAACCTTTGTTTATACAAGTAAAAAAAGATATTCCCCTCTTCATTTTCTTTTCCTCCCAAGCATTCCAAAATACCTGGAAAAACAAGTCGGTGGGGTATCTAAGAGACTTGACAGTCCAATAAGCCATTTTGTCCAGAAAAGTGAGAGGCGCGTGATGCTTCTTCAGATCAATGGAAACATTTGCTTTGTATGTGTCCCATGGCTTCAACCAAACACAAAAATGATCATCCATCATTTTCATTGTTCATTAACACAACCATCAAATAAATCTAATTCAAAGAAAGAAGACAAAAACATGCACATATGTTTATACATATAAGAAGCTACGTAGCATACCCTAAAGCAATTCCACTTCCATTCCGTGCCATCCCCTTTGGTGATCTTTGAAGGTTGAACACCCCAATAACTCACAATCCCCTTTTCCTCTTTCTTCCCACTCTCAGAAGACGATTCAACCTTCTTATCAACCCCATCGTTATTCTCCTTCTCTGACATAGCCAAAGTGCTCCCATTTCTTACACCACCTCCATAAACCGCTCTAACCCAACAACCCCATTGGCTAGGAACACCAACTTCACCACCCAAACCCTTCGCCATCAACAGTGCGGTGTTGCCCACACCGTTGTTACCACCACGAGTCATCATCATCATCATCAACAACAACACGCAACTCTTACACCACAATCTGAGGAATCCAGAAAGAAAAAAAAAAACTTGTATGCGTGATCAGAAGCGAGAAAGTTTTTCAGAAAAGGACTTGTTTGGTTGTGGAAGAAAGGGTTTAAGGAGGGTATATATATATATATTTATGATACAAAGGGAACGTACTTAGTTGGCATGAGTTTTCAACAACTCGGATTCCTTTCATACATAAATTTTGCTTTTAAGGTTCCACTTGAACAATATTTTAAAAGATATTTTTATTATATATTTGACAAGAAGGATAATACAAATCAAATAATTAACTTTTACTTATAAATTGCCTTAAAATATGCACAATTGATAATATAATTAAAAATATATATATTTACTTATATATATATATATATATATATTCACAAAAGAAATCAAACTTGTATACAACATCTTTATATTATTTAGGTGGGACTTAAGTTTAAGATTTGTATTTTAATTTTTTTGGTAAGTTGTAATTTGATATTTGTATATTGGAGTATTGTACTGTCAAATTCGAGTTACATGGCTGTCGTAATAGCAGCAAAATTGTACTTCTTTGAGATCATAGTTGATCATTATCATTTACCATATAATAAAAGTTTGCTATTTCTTGGAGAGCAAGTAGATTGGAATTGATTTTTCCCAGAAAAAAAGGATGGGATTTTCGTGCTGATCAAGTTAAAGACTGTGGCCCACGTTGGCTGAACGTTTTAGAACAAAACAAAAATATCTTTTGCGTGGAAACCGACTTGCATAATTATATGCATTCATTTAAAAATTGTATACTTAATTTTGTCACATTTGTTTTTTTTGGTAGATATCTTGCCACGTAATTAGGCAACTCATTCTTGAGATTAAAAGGTTGTAATTGATCTTGTCACTTAATATTATTTTCAACAGTTTGGTTAAGAGAATCAGAAAGTTAACTGATAGGTATTGGTGTGCTACATTCAAACACACCTACAGAGAAGGAAAGATCAGTGCATAAATAACATAAGTCTTTATGGTGTTGTTTCATGATAATTCTGGAGTTGCTATATCCCAGTAATGGGTAGTCTCTGTTGCACCAAAAGAAAAAGATATCTTGCTACCTATATCAATTACCTTTGTAATTATAAATATATATAAAAAATATTTTACAATAAAAGTGAGATTGTTTAATATGAAAATATTTAAATATAATTTTTTTAAAATTTACAAAAATATAAAAAGTTCATCTAAAAATTGTCATTAATGAGTTTTGATTCTTAAAAAAATCATCACTAAAGATTTTTATTTTTTTAAAAATTATCATCTGAGTTTTGACTTTTAAAAATTTTAATTTTTTTAAAATTCATTATTGATAATTTTTAGTAATTTATCATTTTTAGATATTCTATTTTTAATTTTTATACTTATACTATTATTAATTTTTTAATCTCATATTTTATAATTTTCTCAAAAATATTATATTTTAATAAATATCATTTTTAAATATCATATATAAAAAAAATAATCCTACGCTTCACATGTTACAAGAAAAATTACTTGGCACTGAGCTCGTCTTTTTTGTGTTTAAATTAGTTTTTAGTACTCTTTGACAGGATTTTTTATTTTTTAAGATCGACTTTTCATTTTTAAGACAAAAAATAATGCTGCTACGATAATCGAGCAAATAATAATGACTAACGGCCACAATGATAATTAGTAAATTTAGAATGTGATTAAGAATTTTTTTTTTAGGAAAAGTTATATAGATTAAATTTACAGATTTTTGCATAATATATATAATAACAAATTAAATTTATAAAATACTTTAAATTTAAATTAACAGTAAATACATCTTGATTTATTTTTTATTTTACATATTCCTCACACACACTAATTTGGGAACATTATATTAATATGTTCATAAATAAAAAATTCAATGCAAACCTAACAAACCAGAAAATGAATACATCAAAACAATTTTTAGACTGGACCACATTTCAAATTTATTTTTATAAAATTAATATAATTTAATTCATAAGCAAATTTATACACATAAAAAATCTCATGTATGAAATTATTGTAATATTATTTATATTATTAGATATTTAATCCATATGCAAATTTATGCACTAGACCGTTTTTGTTGGATTAAATTAAATCAAATTTCAATTTAGAATCAAAACAATTAAATTGAATCTAATAATATTTTTTCTTCAGAAAAATCTATCAATATACATACACGTCCCTACAATAAGAGAAATTTCAATGGAAAATGAGAATTTTAGATTACCAAAAATTATCCTAATACTAGAGTACAGTAAGGACAGCGCAGGTAATAAAAAAGAATTAATCACATTTATATTAATAATTAATAATCATTAAGAGACAAATTTAATAAAAATATACTTTTAATGATTTTCATAAATATTAAATCTTATATGGAAGATTGAAAATTTATATAGATTATTCTCTGCAATATGAGAAATTTCATAAGTAGAGAATTTTACATCCTAATACAACTATAGAAATTTAGCAGTGGAGGCATTTGAAAACACACACAGAGCAAAATACAGCGTATCTCATGAAATCAGCAAGAAAGTGAAAGTAAGCTAGTTTAGGAGAAGTACCCTCATGATTCAAGTACCCCTTGTTAAAGAATATGAAGTTAATTTATAGTACAAAATATCATACTCATAAAGGTCAACTATTTCTGCTAATAATTTAACTAAGAACAATAATGTATTACATTAATTTGCTTTTGGTATCTTGGCCATCCAATCAGAGAGACTCCTTAGTCTGAGAAATGCAAACAAAATAGCAAGTGTCCAAGAAGTCAACACTTGTACTAAAAGATAAAAGGAATCAATAGGTAGATTCCTTCATAGTTTGATTTGCAACTTTCCCAGTACCCAGCTAGAGATAAGCCTCAAAATTTCCATTATAGTTTCTAAGAAATGGAGACTTAGGAATAGCTGCATAATACATGGTATTATAATTTTAAGGCAAGCAGTATCTTTCATGGCTTCTGCATTAAGGTGTCCACCGTTTGAATTTTCTGGCAAGTACTATCATGTGTCTGAAAATGGAGGTGGGTGTATAAGGCAAACCAGTTTCTTTGAAGGCAAACCAGTGCTTAATCAAGGAATAGGCTATTCTGTGATTCTTGGTTTTGGAGCTTTCTTTGCTGTCTTCACCTCTTTCTTGGTTCGTATCTCTTAAATGTGTCTTTCTCTAGTTATTTTGATCATATGTCATGTGTGCGTAGAAGTAGAAAATCACTGCCAAACCTTCATATATACTTGTAGCTCCACCACCCTTTAGAGGAGCATGGAAGCTTGTAAGTAATGATCATCAAGTTATCACAATCAGTTTATTTGATACAAAATTCTTGTGGATCAGGTGTGGCTGGAGAAGCGGTATGTTGGGTCCCGCCACACCTCTGAATGGTTCAACACAGCTGGTAGAAGTGTTAAGACAGGGCTCATTGCTAGTGTCATTGTGTCTCAGGTAATGGATTTAGATAGCCTCAAATTGGAAACAATTAATGATAAACCTGAAGTGAAGTTCAACTTTCTTATCTCTTTTCTTGCAATGAATTTGTGCAGTGGACATGGGCTGCTACAATCCTACAAAGCTCTAATGTTGCTTGGGAGTATGGGGTTAGTGGACCTTTTTGGTATGCTAGTGGGGCTACCATTCAGGTATCAATCTTATATTATATATTATATCTCCTCGGATATACCAATTTTTTTGGATGCCAATCAAGGGAATTAGACAGTGTAGTTCAATTTTTACTGAACAGAAATTAAATTAGCTTGAGCTAATCCCAAATTTATGAATTCTGTGCAACTGTTAAGCTGTAATTTTACTGTGCAATTCATGACCTCACATGCAATTATTTAGTTCATATCCCCATTTTCAACATCCACTGTGTTGACATTGGACTACCCCGAATGATAGATATTATTTCATTGTGCCAGTCATGAGTAATAATATATTTTTTAAGTATGGTAGCAAATTCTAATTATGATTGTCTTCAAATATATTAAAGACTTAGCTTGTTAACATATTTTCACCTAAAAAATTAAGAATATATTAGTATATAACTAATATACACACTTATTTACTTTTTAAAAAACTATGTTAGAGGTTATAGCTTTAATTTTTTATGTTAAACTATAAATTTAGTCTTTATTTTTATATATATTTTTTTAATTTAGTTTCAACATAAAAAATTATAATTTAGTATTTATATAAATAAATATTTTTAGATTATTTTTTGCTGTTAAAAATACATTGACAATGTTAGATTAAAAGGATCAAAATTTTTAAAAAAAAATACTTATATAATGACTAAAATGTAAATGTTAACTATAAAAATTAATTTATAAATGTCAATTATAAAAATTAAATGTATATTTTAACTAAAAATAAAAAAATTATATTTTTTTTAAAAAATAAACAAGGTATCAAATGAAAAATTGACAAAATTTTAAAAGACTAAAAATTTATCTTCAAATAAACTTTCATATCTTAAAGATAGTAAATTTTTTTTGGTTACAAAAAACGTATTTTATAAATATTTTTATAGAAATTAATGAATAATAAAATTATAATTAAAAAATTCATGTTGATATTTTATTTATTCATTTAAAGATAAAATTAAAGACAAAAAATAAAAAAAATATTAATTTTAAATTTTAAAACTAACTGTGAGCAATTAATTAAAATAAGAAACATTTATTTATATTTTTATAACTTTAGTATAATATATGTTTTTTTTTTTCAATCAAAACTTCTTAATTTTAAATACTTAACTCAACTCTAAAAATCGAAGTTAATATAAAATAGAGTAAAATTTTTATTAGTTAATAGTCAAATATGTTTTGATAATGCATTGGCAATGAATAGGTAATGTTGTTTGGAATCATGGCTATAGAGATTAAAAGAAAGGCTCCTCATGCTCACACTGTGTGTGAAATTGTCAAAGCCCGGTATGTTCTTGGTTTGGACATTTAAAGTAATTTTTGTTTCATGTTTTGCTAAATGCTCAAGTGCAAGATTTTGGCAATTCTAATGATAACAAAGTTTCTTTACCTCAGTTGGGGAACTTCTGCACACGTTGTTTTCCTCTTTTTCTGCTTCTTGACCAACATAATTGTAACGGCTATGTTGCTGCTTGGTGGTTCTGCGGTTGTAAATGCATTAACTGGAGTGAACCTTTATGCTGCTAGCTTTCTAATACCACTTGGAGTAATTGTCTACACACTAGCGGGTGGATTGAAGGCCACATTCTTGGCAAGCTATATACATTCTGTCATAGGTTTCTACTTAAATTTTGGTCATTTTTTCCTACAATATCTGCATTTGGCTATATTCATGTATGTTAATGTTAAATTGGGATTTTGTTTGTTTCATTTTTCAGTGCACATTGTTTTGGTCATTTTTGTCTACCTTGTCTATACGGCTAGCAGCGAGCTTGGTAGCCCTTATGTTGTTTACAATCGCTTGCTAGAGGTTGCAAGCACATCAAGAACATGTCAGGATCCTATATCACATCATGGGCAATCTTGTGGTCCTGTTGGTGGGAATCACAAAGGTTCTTACCTTACAATGCTCAGTTCAGGTGGCTTAGTTTTTGGGATTATAAACATTGTTGGCAACTTTGGTACTGTGTTTGTTGACAATGTAAGCAGGCATTAAGAGATGTCTTTCCATCTTAAGTTTGTTTGATTTCAAGTATGAAAATATTGAAGTGTGCACTGAATATGTATGGTTGTAACTTGTGCTCCTTTTTACTCTTTTTTTTTTTTTGTTTCCTGTTATTTGAGTTTTGTCACTATTGATTCTTCAAATGGGGAATGTTTAGGGATACTGGGTGAGTGCCATTGCTGCAAGGCCTTCATCAACTCACAAGGGCTACTTGTTGGGAGGTTTGGTCTGGTTTGCTGTGCCATTTTCTTTGGCTACATCATTGGGTATAGGAGCTTTGGCCCTTGATTTACCAATAAATGAAAGTGAAGCAGGTCGTGGACTTGTTCCCCCCGCTACAGCTGTAGCTTTGATGGGAAAAGGAGGATCTATCCTGCTTCTTACCATGCTTTTTATGTAAGTTACAATCGTCATACTATTGGAGATACTTTTAAGTTTTAATGTCTTGACAAGATTGGGATAATAAAGGGGTCAAATATCAAATTAGTCCCTCAGTCTCATTAGATATCACTTGAGTAACTTTTATTTGTCTCAAATTATTTATCACTTAGAATATCAAAAAGATATTAATTACTTTTTTCAATAACATCCGTATTTATTAAGGATAGATTTTGCTAACTAACTACTAAAATAACTCTTAAGATTAATTATCATCTAATTACTGCTATAACTTCACTTTTAATAGGAGTAATTTAGTGAAAGTAAAATATATGCATCAGTACTAGGTGACATCTAGTATGAGACGGAGGAACTAGCAATTTGATTTGCTATTAGGCTTGTAACAAAACTATCAAGTATCTTTGTTTTTACTTCTTGATGGTTTGGACTTTTGATATTCTTGTCAGGGCTGTGACTTCTGCTGGTTCATCAGAGCTAATTGCGGTGTCCTCATTATGCACATATGATATTTATCGTACTTATATAAATCCTAATGCAAGTGGAAAGGAAATCCTCAAAGTGTCAAGGGGTGTTGTCCTAGGCTTTGGGTGTTTCATGGGATTGCTAGCAGTTATACTGAACAAGGCTGGAGTTTCTTTAGGATGGATGTACCTTGCAATGGGAGTTCTGATTGGCTCAGCAGTTCTTCCTATTGCTTTTATGCTTCTATGGAGAAAAGCAAATGCAATTGGAGCCATTTTTGGAACAATGGTTGGTTGTGTTTTGGGAATCATCACATGGTTGTCTGTTACAAAAATACAATATGGCAAGATAAACCTTGACACAACTGGCAGAAATGCACCAATGCTTGCTGGAAACCTTGTATCTATACTAACTGGAGGAGTAGTCCATGCCATCTGCAGCATGTTGTGGCCTCAAAACTATGACTGGAGTACCACCAAGCAAATCACACGGGTTGAAAAGGAGAAGGCTAACCTGCCAGCAGAAGAGTTTAAAGAAGAAAAGTTAACTAGAGCTAAAGCATGGATAGTGAAATGGGGTGTTGGTTTCACTGTTTTGATAGTCATACTATGGCCTATTGTCTCCCTCCCAGCAGGTAATTTTTTAGTTGTATTAGCAAAGTCTTTATTTTCCTCACAAGTGGTAACATATTTGTTTTGGTCTCTTACATGTTCCAATTCCATTTGTTCCTTACCACAGGGGAGTTTAGTAAGGGCTACTTCTATTTTTGGGCAGTGATTGCTATAGGATGGGGTACTATTGGTTCTGCAGTGATAATTATTTTGCCACTAACGGAGAGCTGGGAAACCATTCAAACTGTCATTATGGCCATGTTTACAAATGACAGGCTCATGGAAAAGGTGGAGGAGTTAAATTTCAAGTTGCACACAATCATGCAGGCAATACCAGAAGCAGAAAGACTTTACTTACTTGAGAAAGAGAAGGCCAAAAAATTAGAAGCCTCAGAGAGAGATGCTTGTTCTCTTCTTGCTTTTGATCCCAATGGACCAAAGGAAATTCAAGAGATAGTTTAGCTTTTAGAAAAAATATTTTCTATTTTTATTATCATCTGTATAAATTAGTCAACATCACCTAATGAAACAAGACTATTGTTTTTGTACTATCATCTATATAAATAATTGAAAATATGAAATAAAGTAAAAATGAAGTAATATTTTAAAAATTATCTGTAAAAACAAGAAATATTTTTTCAAATAAAAAAAATTTTCAAGTGTCATAGTAATTAAGTTCAAACATAGCATAAATAAAATACTACATTTATCTCAACATTAAACACGAATCAAATGTTACAGTGAATATATCAAAATGATACCGTAAAACTGAGAACTGTATAATGATGGATAGGTTAAACCATCTCACAAGAAAAAAATATTACGATTGAAATCTATTAGACATTGTCGAGTTAACTATAAAAATTCATAGTTTAGTTTGATGTCGGATATTTTTTAAATCTACTCTCTCTCTTGCATATCTTCACAATGCTGTGCACTTGAGCTTTCCCCCTTTTCCCTTCCAATTGTACCTTTTGAATAACCATAACTTCTATTTTATCAAAGTAATCATTATTAAAATATATTGACAACATAAAATAATCTACTTAAAAATATCCTTATACTTAATTATTCTCATATTTATCAATT
The DNA here is from genome assembly GCF_003935025.1 of Abrus precatorius. Lineage (NCBI taxonomy): Eukaryota > Viridiplantae > Streptophyta > Magnoliopsida > Fabales > Fabaceae > Abrus > Abrus precatorius. Next base: position 25,795,127 of record NW_020874406.1, on the reverse strand, counting down.
CCCATTAAGTTCAACTAAAACCAATTAAATTAAGGAAAGGGTTTTGGGATCATAACAGAAGAATTTGTGAAAGCTAAAGAAAGATACTCCTGGCATGGGGTCTGTTTGACACCTTCATCCAGCTGTAATAATGATTGCTAATTATGGTTTTATATTCATACATGGAAAGAATTCATTATCATATACCCAAAGCATTTTTGAATTACAAAAACTTATCTGCAGCTAGATTACAAATTGGGAAAGTTCGATATTCTAAAGCACAAGTAAATTTTAACTACAAAAGAATTATATATGGCCCCTATTTTAAAGAGGAAACAAAGCATGGATTTTCTATATTAGTTGCCTTGTGGTATAATTACAAATGGCCAGCAGTCTGTTGATGTAATTCTCCTTTATCAGCACAAGGGGAGAGGCACGTTGATCCAACTAGAAGGAACTGATTAACCACATGCATCCAACAGCCAGTATTATCTTTAGAAGGATTAGATCCCAATGATGCATGCAGATACGCATGAATTGCATTTGACATAGTCGAAAGTGTATAGTGCAGAGTGCTTGAACTGAAAGCAAACATGCCACTTGCTAATTTTAGCATCTATCGAACACCATCTCGTTTGGAATGCATGTTATTTGCTGTTCTTTCCTTCATGGCTTCTTTCTCTAATTTCTTTTTTTCAGCATCTGCCTGCCTTTCATTCTCCTCCCTTGACTTGTTGAACATCTTGACAAAGACAACAAGGATTTGTGTCACTGCAACATGAACACAACTTTAGCAATCAACATAATCTTGACGGAATTTTTTAAAAATAAAATAAAATACTGTTTTATGGGTGAGAATAGGAACAAGGCAGCCCAATGCACGAGGCTCCCACCTAGTGGAGGCTAGGGAGGGTAAAGGTACACAGTCTTACCCCCGCAAGGCAACAACTTGACTGTTGCACCACTAAAACCAAAGCAAAAAGTTAGCTATAATGTGGGAATAAATCTTCAGGTCCCTACTTGGTGATGATTTATTCTAATTTCTCAGAGCCCAGCGAAACTCTTTTACATTAATGAGGATTTATGCTGTCTTGTTCTTTAAAAGGCTACAAATCACAGATGCTATACTTTGCATTTAGAATGATATAATAACGCAAATCACATGGAACCTGGTAAAAAGACCACTTTAATAGATTAAGAACCAAAAGGCAAGAAAATATGGTTATTTATCTTCCTCCAGATGTATTCGCACTGCTTAAGCAACGCAAGATTTTGAATTTCTTAAACCCAAACCAAGGGCCCTTCTAAGTAATCCTTGCAATAAAAAAAATAGGGTTTAAAGAACTCGAGCCTTGTGCTGTGTGTAAACTGTAGAGAACATCAGACCTTGTTCAAAGGGGCATCTAGCTGGATCCTCTCCAAAGTACTGCGACAAAGAATCTGCATTTCTTCCCTGGAAGAGAAAGATTAAAGACCAAAACCAGGAAATAAGTAGTTGGCAAACTTAGTTATCAACATAATGCTGACTAACGATTATTATCTGGGATGGCACATCAAACTCTCCTGAGCATGCAGTATCCCAGCCTAGAACAACACCCAGAAAAAGGAGAAAGAAAAGAGGAAATATAACTATAACAGGACTCACCACTTCAGAATACAATGATATAAGGGACCTCACTTCAGCTTCAGCAATATCTAGAAAATTCTTCAACACCTGAGCAAGAGAAACCTTACTGAGAAAATCATGAGCATATACAACTAAATCTCTTGTTAATCAAATCAAGGTTTTCACCATGGGGCCAAAGAACAAGTCACATAAAATTACCTACATGATAGTTACGAGTTGTTAACCTTTTTATAATCTATTGGTGAGATCGCAGCACTAGTTTTCATGCAGATGTTATCATGTAGCAATGTAACCAAAGGAAACATCTAGTTTAACTTTAATAGTCTTTTAATAGAAAGAATTAGAGTCCAGCAAGAGTTGTTGCTGAGGCTTCTGTTTCTTTAATGTGTACATGTTTGTGTTGTGGGATTGAATGATGATGCTGAGGAATGGATTAAAAACCCAAAAGAAACATAATACAAGCATGTTTTAAGGCTGCTGTTATTGTGCCCAACAGGACAAACATTCTGTTTTCTCTATCTTAATTATGAGCAATATATTTTGTATGTGCAAAAGGCAACATTTTATATTCCTCACCGTGCGAAATCCTGTAGATATTACACCGTCATTTTCAGAAGCAGTCAGTTCTTGCACAACTTTCTCTAGACCTTTATTCACAGCTTGCATTTCTTCAGCTAATGCTTTTAGTTGAATCTAGATATTGGACATAGAGAACACAAATCCATGAGCAAATCATCTTAAAAAGATCATCTGGAATAAATCTATCATCAAGAAAGTTAAACATTAATGACAATTAGAATACCTTAGAAGCTGCTTCCAAATGGACAAGATCCTTATCAAAATCTAGCAATTCTGGCATTTTCTCCGCAAGAAGCTAAAGAGACAACAATAAATTTTGTAAGGTATCATATCAAAAGCAGCGTCCATGGCAAACAAATGATGTGTTTTTACTATTCTGATATTGATAAGGAATAAAACATTTTCGACCAGAAGAAGCATACACACTGTAAACAACGGATAAAATACTCCTAGAGTTGAACAAAAAAGGAAATGAAAAAAAATGATGTTTGAACTTGAATATTGGGAAGTTAATTTAATTAAATAAGATGAAGAAAATAAATCTTAAAAGTTAACAAATTATTAGTCTCCCAAGCACAAACTACAATCCCAATCCTATACAAGAAATAGGGCTTCAAGTAAGAGAGAGATGGAGCCAAATTAAAGGAAAACGGGAAATTTAGATTCCTTTCATAAGCCTTGAATAATGCGCAGAAACAGAGTATAAGGAAATTGAGATTTCTTTTCTTTCACACAATTTTTATCTGAGTATACTGTGATAGGGAAGACCACAACAACCTTAAAGATACAATAGTAAAGTGCAAAATACAATTTCAAGATTTTGACATATCTACCTTACACAAATAATGCATTAAAGTCATTTTGTTATTTCTTGCTCGAGTATCAGATAATTTAAGAAGGCTGTCCAGTTTGAACCCTACTGCTGATCCTGCAAAGAACAACATAAAAATATAATCTAAACAGCATTGCCAAAACTATCTCAATCTGTGTCAATGACATTGACCTGAAACTACAAGTAAAAATCCATCTCAAATTAAAATATGCTCAAGTAGGATTTGAGTTAACCAAAAATACCCCGAGCTGTTCCCTGATTCAAAGCATTGCCCAAAGTAAGAATAGTCTGCATTATTTGACGCAATTTTCCAGATTCTTTCACCTGTAAGCATAAGTACTAACATAAAGATGCAGCTCAAATAAAGCGATTATGTTCGTCAACTAAGAGCCATTAAACAGTACCTCTCTGGCTGCATCATTGATTGTATTCAAATTTAACCTCAAATCGTTAACCTGAAGAAGCAAGAACAACAAGTCTTTAAGCTTGAAATATTATTGATAGAACTAGAATGCAAAACCATACAGAGACAATCATCACCAAGATAGCATACCTGAGAAGAAAAGGTGATTTTAAAAGCAAAAACCCTTAATTTAGATTCTACACGCGGAACCTTCATCAGCTCCATAAAAAACTGGCAAAGATAAAAATTTTATTAGAATGAACATATAGAATTTGCAAGGAAGACTAAAGAGTATCAAGGAGTGAACCTGTTCACATTTTCCAAGCATTTCCTTGTTTCCTGTATAGTTCTGAAAACAAAAAGATTATAGCCAGTAAAAATAAACAGACATATTCCTTTTACCCCCATTACACAATGCAACATCTAATACATTTTTTTAGAATTTTTAGATTAAATTTGAAGCTGAAATTTTCTCTACATAAAGTACTTGTTCATATAAAAATTTCTATTACAGCTGTGTTTTCTTCTGACCAAAAAGGAGCAGCCCAACTGAATATATTAATATTTGAAATCCCAGCAAAATAAACTAAATTCAAAATCAGGAAAATATGCTTCCTGTATTTTCTAAAAACTAAATGTCACTTCATGATCTAAAGATGACAACCTGCATCTATAAAAAACAAATATATAATTATATGATTCAAGATTTTGAAGCTGGAACCAAGTAAAAAAAAACATGAAGGTTAAAATATTGCAACCAAGAAACAATTCAAGAAATACCAAAATACTGTGATATTAAATGATGTCACACACACATTACAGTTCACAAATTTTTATAGGTTCCTGCACAAGGGAGGAGGAGAAAGAAGTACCTTCAACATTTCCATCTCTTCTTTTGTCGGACAGAACTTGATGAGATTCTCAACCTGATCAATATCCAGAACAGAAGAATCCAATGCCAGAACTGCATTCTGAAATAAAAAAAAGAAATCAACAAAAATGACAACTGTTGGAGTTATGTAATTATAGTAATACTGTAAATAGGAAAATTAGTATCTTTGTAACTATGATAACTCCATAACTATATATTCTATGTCAATAATCCTTATTATAAATATATGTTGTGCTGTGTAGTCAACACACTGATTCATCCTGTGTTTTTCATTCTATTTTCTCAACAACTATTAAGAGCATACATAAAAAAGAAATGCCATCTAAAATTAACCTCCATCACAACTGAAGGTGTAAGTAAGTAAACATTTAATATTTACATAAAATTCCTAGCTGAAATGTTATTATTAAATAAGTTTTTATCAAATAAAATGGTAAAGTGCAGACAAAATCCGCCAAACCATGAACTCTCCTGAAGGATTATTAACCTTACTTTGTGCCATAACTTTAAAACTTCACCTCAGTTAATCTTCTACAAAGTCCACTCTAGTCAATTCAGAGGAAAAACTTTACAATGTCAAGTGGTCAACAATGAAAAATCTCAAACACACGGATGATGCTAGCTAGAATCTCCAAAGTAAACATTTAAAAGTAGAGGGATGAAACATTATAATAATTATACCAAGTGCAAGTTTAGGAAAGGTTTTTGGGGGAAAATAATCTCTTTTTAACAGAAAGTCAAAAACTCTCTTAGGATGTTGTCAAAAGAGAAAAGAAGTTGTTTGCACCTCAAGATAAGCTAATCCAAACTCACATTAGTTCTAATGCATAGGCTACTAGGCTATGAAAAGTGAATGTAGAAAAACAGACTTCTAATTCATATACAAATAAATGAGAAGTGCACAGAAAGATATTGAAAGTTACTTCTAAAACAAATCAAAGAACAAACTACTTAATCAAAGAAAATTAGAGCATTAAACTAATGACATTTGAAGCTATATTTGAATACTTATGGTTGGACTCCGCTTTCAACTAAAACAAGTAGTAAAACCAATCTGCCAGGTAGTTGTTAACATTCCATTTTTGCTTGAAGATTCAAAATAAAGTAATCAATATTGACAGATTGATCAAACTTCCCATTCCAGCTAGCCTTCAAGAAAACTGCAATGAATGCCATTTATACTGCATTCAATACTGCAAAATGTCCAGCTACATTGCTACACTAGAATACTTGGATGCATCCACACTAAATAAGAAAAACAAATACAAAATGCATATTCCTCCCGTTAGTTTTTCTTAATCTTTTTTCTTGCAATAAAAGAATAATCTAATGATGGGACAGAGAAAAACGGAACAGGAGCATGAGGAATCCTCCTATCAAAATCCAAACCCATTAGGTATCTTTTTAGACAATGGAGTTGAGCCTTACAATTTTGTCAATATGATTTAGCATCTACACAGATAAATCAACATCGATCTCTATCAAAATATAATATACCTGTATTTTTTAGCTCAAAAACAATATGATACAGCAAAGAAAATTTTGAAACTTAAACAGAAGAGGTAATTTCTTGACTAAACAAGTAAACTGAATATGAGGATGGAAAAACTTACAAGCATATCTGGCAAAGGAATTTTGATTTTAGAGAGCATTATTTCACAATTATATGCTCTACGCAAGTCAACCTGACAGTAAAGACAAAAGAAATATGGGTTTATTAGTTGTAATGTAGATTCCTTTGATCAACTAGATGCAACAAATAGACAAAATTTTAAAAAAAAAAATTGTTACAGTATCTGCATCTAATTAGGTTTAGACAGCACATAATCACACTGAGGTACCATATCTTAACACCCAAGCAAACTGCAACACGAAATATTTATTTTAATATAAAACTCTATCAATTCAATTCATCCAATATAAAAAGTTTTAGCAATTGACTGTGCTTTTTTCTTTCTCATTTAACATGCAAGTAGCAAGACTAGACAAAATCTATCAGAGACAATAATTTGGACGGTTATAGTCTCTTGATGACCATTCTAATATCAGAGTGATTCCAAATTAACATTATAGGATATTCTAATCATGTCTATAAACTCTTACAAATTATGACAAAATAATTAATGTCAGCAAGGAATGGCTTACCAATTGTACTTTCTCAGGTTTGTTGATATTAGAACCACGCCGAGCGCCACTTTTAGTACTGCTCCCATCAGAAGTAGATGCTGCTGAAAACAGGCTCTCAAGTTCTGATATATCTATTTCAGGGGCCCTAACAAAAACTTCCAATATTTAAAAATCAGAAATGGACATTGTATCCCACCCTTCCCAAGTCCATCCACAGAAGGGGTTACAGAAAATTAAACAAAATTGCCCATTATTAAAATACACAATGTGATAAAAAAATCTTTAAATGAGAATTTCTGGTGTTTAAGAAATAATTCTTAGGAAAATTAAGTCTGATATCTGTATGAAAATTCGTACCTGGTTTCACTATCCTGTTTCTGCGAATCAGCCCATAGACTTCCTTGAGTTGCTCGGGCAACTTTCACCCAATGTAGGGGTTTTAGCACAGTTTTCTTAGGAGCATTAACAGTCCCACCAGTTCCACGACCTCTTCCAACATTTGTTGTTGAAGCTTTGCCTGGCAGTGGTGCCACACCAGAGGCCCTAGCTGCAGGAGGTGGAGGTGGCACTGATGCACCATGGCCAGGTGGTGGAGGAGGAGCATTTGGAGGCTTTGGTGCTGGTGGCGGAGCTGAACCCAATCGTACAGGTCCTGGAGGAGCTGGAGGTGGAGGTGGTGGAGCTGAACCAGTTTGTACACTTGGCAGGGGTGGAGGTGGTGGGGCTGAACCAGTTTGTACAGATCCTGGAGGAGGTGGAGGTGGAGGAGGTGGAGCTGAAACTGTTCGTACAGATCCTGGAGGAGGCGGAGGTGGAGGAGGCAAGGTTGAACCTGTTCGTGCAGGACCTGGAGGAGGTGGAGGTGGTGGAGCTAAACCTGTTTGTACAGATCTCAGAGGAGGTGGAGGTGGAGGTGGAGAACGCAAGGATGAACCTGTTTGTGCAGGACCTGGAGGAGGCAGAGGTGGAGGCGGAGGTGGTGGAACTGAACCTATGCGTGCAGGAACTGGAGGTGGAGGTGGAGGTGGTGGTGGTGGTGGAGCTAAACCTGTCTGTACATGAACTGGAGGAGGAGGTGGCGATGGCAGTGAGGCTGAACTTGTTCGTACAGGTCCTGGAGGAGGAGGAGGAGGTGGTGGCGGTGGCACCAAAACTGATAGTACAGGTCCACAAGAAGGTGGAGGTGGACTAGGAGTACTATTGACATTATGACCCATCAGAGGGGGAGGGGGAGGGGGAGGACGAGCTGAAGCCAACATAGAAGCATCGGTAGCATTGTGAACTATGGGGGGTGGAGGTGGGGGAGGGGGAGGGGCAGCTAAACCTGATTGTACTGGTCTTGATGGATGTGGAGGTGAACTAGTAGCCTTATCAGCATCAAGACCTAAAGACAAAGGAGCTGGTGGAGGTGGTGCTTGTGATGCTGTTGGATGTGGAGGTTGAATAGGAGGAATCGGGGAAGGCGATGGTGGAGATGAACAAGGAGAAAATTCCTTGCTTTGAGCATGATGAGGTGATGAAACAATATCAGTCAATGACTGATCAGGTGTTCTTGAAGTGAGATTTACATAATCTCCACCATCATTCTCAAAAGCTAAATGAATCAAATCAGGAATATCAGATGTCAATAATTTCGAAGAATCAGCAGAAGACTTGGGAACAAAATCAAAAGCCTCATCTGCACTGTCAGCAGCGCTTGATTCATTATTTTCCTCTTCAGAGTCAGCAGGTGATGAATACCAACTTCCTTTACCTTGAAACCTTGATAGTTCTTTGGCATCATTTAAGACTGTAAGTTGTTTGAGCAACCAGACAGCAGCAGCATCACCACTTTCAACCCATTCTACACCACTAAAAAGTTCTTGAACCCTTGAAAATGCCTCTATGGGCAATCCACCTTTCTCCTCACCATTTAAAATGGTTGTTGTTGGAACCCTTGGAGGACTTATATTTTCAACCTCCCCAAACAAAACCTAAATTTCAAGCTTTTTCATAATCAGACTAACCAATAACCTCACTAAGGAAAAATCACAACCATTACAACAAGTGGTCAAATCAAAGTTTCAATTTTCTATAATCATACAATACTAAAATTTGAACTCACCTCAGCCCGGAAACCTTTCGGATACCTCTCCTTCGAATCCCAAAGAATGTCTAAGTTTTCAGCGTTCAGCATCAAAATGTTGGACCGAATGAATGCCGTGTTGAACATCACACGAAACATCATCACTTCCCTTTCCGGATCCAAATCCAAATGGACACACTCTAGCACCACATCCCCTTGCACCAAACATTGAATATCAATCTTAATCACATCACAGTCTACCTGAGATTTAAAAAACAAAACACATTCTTGCATCACTAACAGTCACGCAAAGCATAAAACAAACTCAACCAAAACCACAAAAACAAAACAAAAAACCGTGGAACCTGTCGGTAATGCCTCAAACTCTTCTTCTTCTTGTGCATGGAATAAATCGTCTGGGTTGAAAGCCCACCCTTGCTAAGCAAATTCCTCCCAAAAATCCTAAACAAAGGCCTACACCCATTCTGAGAATCAAAAGCAGGAATTCCTCTAAGAATAACACAATCCAAAGACAAAGCTCTCTCAGGTGGGGGCCACTCAGGAGCAATGTTCCTCCTTGCCACATACTGAATATAACGAAGCTGAGAAGGTAAAGGATTCAACGGTGACAACAGCTGCAACAAACCCTTAGGTGCCTCCCTATGAACCATTTCAAGTGTCCTACGTTCACCACTGTGAACCCTTCTGAAAATGAGGAAACCTGCAAGTAGAAAAGCCAAAAGGGGCCAACCCCCTCTTTCACAGTGGAAGAGAATAACGTTGTTGTGATGATTCCCAAGTGAGAGCCAACTCTCACAAACGCGAAGAAAGTGCTGAACCAGAGACAGTGGCAGAATGGGACAACCCTCGTATTGTTTCGGATAATCCATCACGGTAACATCGTACTCGCAGAGAACCTCAGCGAAGTGGCTACGCTTCTCGCCGTCGCGGAAATTGAAGGCGAGGAAGGAAGATTCTGGAAACTCTTCGTGTAGCTCGGTGAGAATTTCGTGTAGGTAGAGTTGGTACATTCCGTCGGGTAATGCTTCGGTGGAGAAGCAAGAATCGAAAACTGCGAAAAGAAAAAAATTGAGGAAATGAAAAGGGTTTGGGAACCAAAAATGGGAATGAAAAGGAGGGGTTTTTACCGTATACTCTGTCGATGAATTCGAGTAAGCCATCTGGGGGTCGCTTGTAGAAGAATCTGCTGAGGAGGGACATGGTTATCGCATGTGGGTCGGTGGAAGGAGAATGGAGCTCAGAAGGTTGAGTTCGTAGCTACGGAGTTGAGAGAGAGAGAGAGAGAGAGGATTTGAAATTTGAAAATGGGATTCTAACTAAACAGAAAGAAAAACTGATTTTGCTGCTGCACCAACCATGAAATTCAACCGAGTTCTACTGTTATCTTACATTTACTTAGTTATGTTTGGTAAGAAACAAAAAGGTATCAAGGGTAAGTTTGAGCATTGCTTTGCATTGTTTCTTGCTAGTCTTCATTTTCCTTTTTTGATGATTTCAGATTTTTGGTTATAATATCTCAACCTAGTTAGCTAATGAATGTTATACTAGATGTCAAATTTTTATGATTCCAATTTCAAAATCAAATTTGGTAAATAATACGAATATGCATTTTATATATTTTTATTTATTATTAGGTTAAAACTTTATTTATAATAAATTTAATTATATTATTATCAGTCATATATGTTTTTATTATTTAACTTTACAGCACTATGCTGCTTTTGAAACACTTAGATTACTTCCTAATATTTAAACAATGTAACTAACATAAACTACAATAATCTGATTCCTAATATTTTGTCAAATTAACAAACTTTTCAAATTGTGTGAATAATTAAAATATATATTTAATCTCTATATTCAATTATAAATTAATCCGTGTATTTAAAATATTTTCATTTTAATCTTTATACAAGTGTTTTATAATATTTTAATCCTTATTACTGTAAAATTAATGATAAAAGTTATTGTTTATTAAATTATATATTTTTTAATAATATTATCATAGCAAAAACTATAATATAACAAAATATATGTATAAATACTAAAGTGTAAGTTATTAAAATAAAAAAATTAATTCATAAATAAATATAAATATCAATTGTGTATTTAAATGTTAATTAATCTATACACAGAGATCAGGCTTATATTACATCAACACTTTTCTCGTCATATATTTGCTCCGAAGACAAAATTACATTGCTGTTTTTTGAACAAATGGACTTCTAATAGCATACTAGAATCCACACTACGTAGCAGTTTCCATCGGAGCATGCAAATCTGATGCGCATCGATCGCCCGATTTCAGCAGGACCACATTTGCTTGCATCACAAATGGTGATAGTGTTGATTAAAAAAAAAAAACGAATAGTGAAAGTGAAAAATAGAGGACAAGAAAATGAGAAGCGCTTAAATTTAATGCACTAAAATTCCAATATTATCACGAATCAACGGGTGGTGCACTTCTGTCCATTTAAATAGAGTTCTAAAAAAATAAGGTGCAGATGAAAATCATATTCGTGCAGGAAGGACAAGAGAAGAGAAATAGAAAAGCAATATAGAGGAAAAAAGAAATTGATTGATAAAAGTAGGGAAAAAAGAAACAATTAGAATTAGAGGAAAGAAAGAATAACGTAAAGAACATATGACGGTTTTTCTTTTGTGTGATTTTGTTTTAAGAGTAATGACCTAAAGAACAATTAGAAATTAAATTAGTTAAAAGATAATAACTAAGATTGATCGAAAGCTCTATTCTTTTATAGTTAAGTAAAAATCATTTTTCGAGTTTTCTCATGTCCATAACTAGTATGAATAAAAAGATTCTCATGTCCACCAACCTGCTTCTGCTTGGTTTTTCTGACTATCTAAAAGAATTCATAAAAGGGCCTCAATCTACAATGTTACACGCTGAAAATTCAATGAGTTATATGGTGTGATATATCACCCGTTTCCATACAACTTGCAACCTCTTTTCATATCAATAAAAAATACAAGAGGCAGCATTTTCTTATCTTTTAAACCAAAACTTACACTAGATTCGATATAATGTAGAACAGCCCTATCTAACCACCAGATCATGATCTGAATTTAACATCATTTAGAAATCTCTAATTTCAATACCAGCTTCTGCTGCAGTGAGGCTATCGTCATTCTCATTCAACAAATAATCACAATATTCCAAAAGCATATCTGCAAGGGGAGGAATTCCCGGATTTCGCCCATCATTATATTTATGGGCATTATAAGTAATCTGCCAGATATCATGCCTGAAATCTTCGCGGCTCTTGTACTCCATATTCCGTACCCTCTCCCTGATTCTGGAAAGATCCATAGGCGTCTCTATAATGTCCAGGTAGTCGGGAGCCTCCTTCTTGGACACTGGTTTCAGGAAAAGGTAAGACAGTTCATACTTCTCTTTCACGATAGTATCCACTATGCTCTCCAAGATATTTGCCAAACCAACCTATAAATGGGAATATTGAAGTCAACATAGAACTAAAGCCAAGCGAAACACACTAGTTAGGCTACACAGACCAAAAAACAATGACTACCACTGCAGCCATACAGATAAGTTGAAAACTATATCTTATTAAAATCATATATCATAATTTTACTAATAAACAATTAACACCACAACTAATGACATCCTTTCTTTCCAGCATTTGCGCAGTCTATTCACTCAAAAAAATGCCACTTTCAAAGCCTCCCAAAAAATTCCCAAAGTAGAGAAAACAGAAAAACAAGACTGCCCAACAACAAAACAAGATCAAGCAGCCTCTGTCAAGGGATGACGGGTATATTCCTTGCAGGAGAGACCTCCATGCATCCACATTGTTGACATCCCAAACCTAAATCATTATGATTTTCATTTGGCCGAATGTAAAGCAACTTTTAGCATAATTTGAACAACTAAAGAAAAAATAGTAGGCTGCCAGAACTTGAATCACAGTTATAGACAAAATCTTGAATTCATAGCAAAAATAATCAAGGAATGAATTTGGTTCCAGAACTGTTTACTTCCCAATCATCACATTTTTGTCACCTTTCCTCAAAATTGCTGGAAAGATGTCAGTACTTTCATAGTTTCATGCCATAAAGGATTGCCAATTTGTTCCAATTTGACATCTATGAAGATAAAGTACATGAATGCAAAACAAGAACTAAATAAAGTAAATAACAAGCATAGAAATATACCTCTCCCCCTCCCCCTCTTCGGCGTTTTGTTGGTGGCATATAATCTGCACTAATCTTTCCTAACTCAACAACAGATCTCCTTTTTCCACTCCGGTCTCTTTCTGGCACTCTCTTATCATATCTTCTGGTTCTGGGGTCATCTAAATACTCATCTCTTAAATCAGGCTTCTTCTTCTTCTTTTTCTTCTTAGCTTTTTGCCGTTCTTCCTCCTCCCTCTCTCTCCTAATATCTTCTTCATATTTTTTTATCTCATCCAACCTTTCTTGCTCTTTGAGCATCCTGATTTCTTCTTTGTGATGCCTCCTTGCTCTGTCTTCTCTTAGTCTCGCTTCATTTCTTCGTTTCTCTTGCTCTTCCCACCACCTTCTATCCTCCTTAGTATTCCATTTCACCAAACCTTCAGTTCCATACATGGTCTCTGGTTTTTTGTGTTTCTCAAAGTTTGACAATTCAACGATTCTTCTAGTTTTTCTGTGTTCAAGCCCTGTGTTTCCACCTGGACTGTCCAATTCCAGATCAACAACCTCTTTTGTACGTTTTATAATAATCTTTTTGTGACTTTGCTCCCTATCTATTTCTGTAGGTGGGCGTATTTTAATAGGGAGCTTATGAGAATCAACCTGACCTCTACCTGAATCAGTAGGAGGCCGTATAACAATAGCATGCTTATGAGATTCAGCCTGCATATCATCTGGTTTCACTTTGTTGGGAATAATTATTTTATTAACCTTGGCAGACTTTGTAGTTTCTGAGTCAGAAGTAACTGGTTTGTCAGAACTCTGCAGGGTTTCTACTGCAGGTTTATCAGAAGATTTCTCTGTGGAGCTGCATTTGAATTTCAGTGGAATTTTTGTTGAATTGTCAGCAGGAGCAACTTTTGTTGCACTTTTCGATACTGACTTTTTGGAGGGGGCTTTATGCTGGGACTGACTAGAGGGATCTACAAAGCTGGATTTTCCAGATGATTTTTCCATATCTGTAGATTCAAGTTGTGCTTCTAGATCTTCACCATATTTTGGACAGTTCTTGTTAGTGCGCATGTGCCCAAGCTGGTTCATCAACAAAATAATTACAATAATAAAATATATCAAAGCATGGAGTGCAAGACTTTAACAGAACTAAAATATCCTTCTAATTTACATTAATTTCTATATCTTTGTTATTAAGTAGAAAATATAGAATTGTTTTGGTTTCTTGAGCATGTTTTATTTTAAAATTACAAAATTTAAAATTTAACTTCATACATGCTAAAGTGATTTTAAAATTATAAAAAAAAGGTTATCAAAAGCATCAAAGCTCAAGCAAAAAGTGTCAACAACTGGTTTTCAAAGGCTAAATAGGCAATAAACTCAAGTACAAACCTGACCACATGCCCCACAAACAAAACTTTCCCTTGATGGCTTTTTCTCCTTAAATACCTGGTTCTGCAGACATAAATCAAAGATACTTTCAGAAGGAGTAAAAATTTAAAACATTATTACAATCTTCCTGAAAGAATGCAAACACAGAGAGATCAACTTAAAAAATATTAGCACATCCTCAAAACACAATAAAGTATTGCTATCTGAAAAAGCATCTAGAAGACTATTTTGATGTATTTGGTTCTGTTCAAGCAAATTACTGATAAAAATCATAAAATAGACCAAAAAATTTATCACCAGCGTCTTATAAAAAGTTTCAGACAAGAATGTTATCATGTAATGGAAGGAAATGCAGTTACAACGTTATAAATTGTGGATTTGAACTTCATAGTCAAATTCCCCTTATCAGTCGCCAAAGGTTGATCCAAGTTTATCAAGATCAAAATCTTGTGTACTTATGGGAGGGAAAGCTTGCCATGTAGAACTACAATTAACATTTAACTAAACTCCAATTGAAAATACATGGAACATTCACCACTCAAATTAATGTTACAATTCATAATATAAAAGAGATAAAAAGTTTTTTTGTAACACACAATACTAAAAGACAAAACAATAGGCCAGCGAAAAACAGTCAAAACTTATCTCTCTCTTTATCAACAACCATGCTATTATACAAAAAAAAATTCAGACATATATGATATACTATTTCTTTTTACATAAATTCAACCATTGGAAAAGGTTTTTCCTATCCTGGGCAAGAGAGTCATGAAACACTAAAATTGATGACTTACCTTAATTCCTTCTCCCATATTTAATTTGATTTTTTTATTGGGAAGACTGATAGGTGTAATGTCATTCTTCTTGGCTTTATTGACCTTCAGTGATTTGCTTTTTTTCACAGGAAAGTTTTCCTCCTGCCAAAAAATAATGTAATAAATCAATTAGGCCTCGTTGGTAGGTAATTAATTGTTTGGATGACTATTATGATCTGATCTTCACATAAATTGTGAAATAAGTGTATTAAACAAAATGAGGCACATGACAGGATAATGTGAATAAACTAATTATTTTTCATCTTACCTCCCTAAAATCTGTGACTGCATCCCCTTTTAAATGATTAGTTCCGTCCAGTTGTAAAGTATTTGCTATTTGCTTCACTTGCTCAGCATTGTCAAAGGCATATTTTGATTGCAGCTTCGGTACCAATCTTGTTTCTTCTACTATAACTCTAGCTTTCTTCCTTTTCTTCCTGTCAGCTTCGTCATCTGGATTATTGCCAAAAAAAAATAGAGGTCAAATATAACAAATAGCAGCTTTGAGTCAAATTTCAAAATATTGATCCAATAAACAATTGCTAGTCATTGCACTAGAACACACTAACAAGATCAGTGTTCCCACGTTCAGTACTAATAAAGGTCTGGAAATAATACTCCAATGATCAGAGAGATATCATACCATCCATAAGCAACCTGCATAATTCAGCTGCCTCAGCAGCTTCATCTTCTATTTCCTCCTCTGCCTGAGCCAAAGTTGGGCGTCTTCTCATTTTAAGACCCTTAACACCATCTCCCTTATCACGTTTTAAGTCATTGGTACCCTCGTCACCCTCTTCACACTCCTCAGCATCAAGTAAATTTTCCAGATCTCCAGCAAAAGAATCTAGATCACTATTCCCCTCTGAATCACTCTCATTTTCATCACCATTAACAGCTGACAGACTCTGCACTTGTCGATCCCAAATCTCCTGGCATTTCTCTCTGGTCTGCTGTTGTAACTGAAGAAAGGACATTCGCTGGCCACGAGCATATTTACTGATAGTTGTTGGATCAACCTTAACCCCAGATGCAGCTTGCTCACTAGAAAGTTTCCGTATCATAGCAATGCGATGCCATCTGGTTTGTTTTGCGATGACCTCCTCAGGAACATTGAACTTAAGAAGAACCTGGATAAGAGCACAATTGAGATTAAAAACAGGAATCCCTATGTATTAAATATGCTACACTGTTGCATCTTTATACTTGCAGCAGGAGTTAACTCAACACTAAGAAAACAAACTCAACCAAGATCAGTTTTCTTTTCTTGGGTTCATATATATGAAAAATTAATTTGCTACTTAACCAATTAATTATGTGAGAGAAAACAAACCAAACAAACTAGTGTTTGGAATAAAATCTGGACAAAAGGAAAAATACTGAAAATAGATATAAAAGAGAACACCAATACGCAACATAGTCATGTTTCTCAGAATCAATTACACTTATCAAATGTGGGTCTGAATACAATAAAAAAGATAGGAGAATGAAAGGTAACCAAAAGGTGCTTGTGAAAAACTTGCTTATTCATGTTCAAGTAAATGAATTACTAGACTAAGGCATCAATGAATAACCACTGCTTTTTTCAGACACCATTATTGATTTCATTAAAGATGAAAATTGAAAACATTTTTCTGCACTAACTTTTATTTCTCAAGCGCAGCATGAAAATTGTTTCATTCCAAGATTCTCTACTAATCTCAGCTTTATTATTAACAACATAATCAACAAGTACAAAATGAAAGGAGAAATTTCACCTGCCAAAATGATTTTATTTTTTTTTTAACATTAAACTCTATGGTTTACACAACTACTACACACACTTCACAGCAGATAACCAAAATACCACACACCTCTCGTGCAGCCTCCATGCTTAATCTACGTAGATCAGCATCTGTACCAGTAACAGTGGAACCTCCACGGCCAGCAGCTGCTTTCTTCTTCACCATTGCACTAGACACTGGTGCCTTGGGAGGTGCCCGAGCATAGCTAAAACCCAAGCCTCGTCCAGATGGATCACCAACACCAGTAATTTCCATTCGTTCAATATTTTCCTTACCCTAACCAAAAAAATACAGTAGAGAAGATAGAAATTATCATGATGTCAATCACTAGAACAAAAAATAACAAACTTTTTCATGGCATCGTAGCAAATTTTCTTTGAACTGAAGATGTTATAAAAGTCCCAATCTTTTGAAAATATAATTCTTATTTCAAAACACAAACAAAACATAGAATAATGAACTGCCAATTAATTCTATCAACACACAGAAGAAAATAATCACTAAACAATTTTAAACAGATGCAAGAATTCCTTTGCTGCATGTTTCTAAATCTAAATTCAATTATAAAATCTATTTTCATTTACATTCAAATTTTATTGGATTCGTATGACTCTCAAAGGGAAGATTGCAGTAATTCTAGGCAACTCGGGAATGCAGAAGTAATATCTTTAAATTATGCATAGTTAAATAAACAAAGCCATCTTATAAACATGACATACCAGAAGAGGTCAACTTTATAACACACTGCTTTAGACTCACTTTTCAAGTTGCAAATTATAAAAAAGTTCAACAAGGAAAATATAATAGAAAGTTTTATTAGAAGACGTAAAATGCACCAACTCTCATGATATTTCAGGCATTCCAATGTGATTTTCAAAAAATAAAAACAATAAAAAACTTAATATTAATTGATTCCTTAAACAATATCCTTAATACACTAGTTAGCACTTAGCAAGACCCACAAGTAAAAAGGATAAAATTCTACTTTTATGGGATGTGGAAAGAGAGGGAAAAGTAAAATGTTTATCCTCTTGCTATTTTATTAGGCTTGACAGCACTTTCAGTTTTTTTAGTTTGAATTGTGTGCAATTTTGGTCTCTTGACTTTTTTTTTACTCAATTGTGTTTGTTTTACCAAAATTGATCCAGCCTTTAATTTTGTTCTACCTAAAATTTTTTTTGTTACTTATGATAAATTTGAGACATGAAATCTATAAAAAAACTTGAGTTTAATTCACTCTCAAAAGTTTAGCTTATAGGAGAACTACCCAAACCCTTATAAGGAATATTTTGACTCTACTCCTTACCAATATGGGACATCTTAATACACACCTTTCACGCACAAGATTGGACATCTAGTGCATGAAGTTTGCAAAATTGGACATTCGTAGGCAGTCCAGCATTCAAACTAGATAAGCTCTTATACCATATTAATAAATTTGGATTTAACTCACTCCCAAAAGCTGGTCCTTAAGAAGAGGACTATCCAAGCTTTTATAAGGAGTATTATGTCTCTATTTCTAGCCAATGTGAGACATCTTAACAAAATCATTTCAAGAGTTTAAAAGTAACATTTAGTGAAAATATAATAAAATTTGAAGAGTTTTTTAAGATCTGAGACGACAGTTTGAAGGAGGGGGGCTTTGAGATGTTTTGATTTTGGGTGAAATTTAATGCTTTGGTTAGTGCATTTCAATAGAAGGTTTAAAACAATTTAGGTTGTGTTTGTTTTATGTTACAAAGTTTCCACATTTTCCAAGGTTAAAACACTTTGTTAAACACATTTCTTTACAACATTTTTTTTCTACTTTATGGAAACAGGTTTTGATAGTTCACACAAATGAGCCCTTAAATCAATTCAACTCATCAAGATTTTGAGTAAAAATTAAGAATTTGAATATTTTAAGTAAAATAAAATCAACAGCAACACCGTATTTGCTCAATTTTAAAAAAGAAATTGATTTATTTAATTGGCTAAAGAAAACTTAATTCCAAAATTACACCCAGTTCAAAGTTCAAACCAAAGGAACCAAAAGTGAAATTAAGTGGTATACATATTCTTTGCTTATTAAAAAAATAAAAAAGAAAAGATGTTAGAGGACACATGACCCTCAAGCCTGGGTCAAAATTTAGAGAGAGAAAAAATAGCAAATTTTCAAGCTTCAAATATTTGTATAAAATTTAAAACAAATAAAGTAAATGTATGACTGTGAAGGACCTATAGATACAAGTCAGCAAATCATTCAGAGTAATCATTATGTACATATGACTAGAATACCTAAAATAAGATCAACCTATAGTAGTCAGAGCATCCTCCATCTTCTACAGTCAATTATTCTATTCTTTTTTCTTTATTTTCCTATCCTCTTTTCTTTTTACATTTTAAACCCTTTTTCACTTCTACCTTCAAAAAAAATCTAATTGACATGCATTAACAAATTTTCAATACACAAGCAGGATAGATGCCAACACTAAATAAACTCAAAATCAGATTGAACATAGATCACCTGGCTTGTACAAGCAACAAAGTTGCTACTCAAGTTCCAAGGAGTAATTTGCAGTTCCCTCTCAATATGTGATGCAGCAGCCAGTGCTATTGCCTCATCTGGAAGCCGACTCATTGCAGATGAAATACTAGTAGGATGTGTTTCAGTTATTCCTAAATGTTTCAGACGGTATAGGCCAGCTTGCATGCTTTCATAGGCACAAACCTTAAAAAATAAAACAAACAAGACAAAGCAGGAGCCATCTCAAATGAAGTAATGATAGATACATCTTATAACAAAGAAACAACAAAGTATAAGTACCCAGTAGCATATATATTATATAATAAAATATGATTGTGAATTTCTAGACCCTGAAATTTAAAAATAAAAAAAAAATAATACATGGAAAACATTCACAAGCAAATTGAGTGTCTAACAAAAATGCATTATTCTTTTTGAAAACCTTGCTTTTATCCCAAAAGCATGGTATATCAGGTATGCACCAAAACAAACTCTAAGAATCTTGCAGTTGAAGGCATAATTTTAACAATGCAATTTCCAATCTTCCTTCCATAGCATGTTTTAAAGATGATTTTCCCTTTTACTGTTAATAGTTCATTTTACAGAAAGAGGTGTTTTAATGCATCAACTAAAAAACTGAATGTCATATGATATAACTCACAAGCTCTGGTGTCACCATTTTCCTCAATTCATCCTCTGACCACATGCGAAAATTTCTCTTTTTAACCAAAAGAGACTGTCCATTTGTTCCCCTCTGCAGTAATACATATTGAATAAAACATTCAGGTACACAGAAAACATAATCAGAATCAAAAATAGGATTGTAATAGATAAATTACTTAAAGTCCAACATAAAATCATCTTCTAGAAATATTAATTTTTCTCTTTCTCAAAAATACGACAGCATGTTTGGTTTGAGAAAATATTTTGTTTTCACTTCCTGTTTTTAACAAATAATTTCAAAACTAACACCTTGTTTTTACAGTGCTCCTTGTTATCAAAGATTTGTATAGGAAACAATCAAATAATTTTTTTTGTTGCTTTTATTGAATCCTATACAAACCATCGAACAGTAAAAAAAAGAATGGCATTTTTTTAGTATTTTATACAAACATGAAATGAAAATAGAAGATGCTTTCTTAAACTAAACAAGCCCGAAGGGATTCTATTAGCATCCATTTCTTATACATCACTTCGAAACAAGCACTGTGACCTACAATTTACCTGTAAATTGGCATATTCCTTGATTTTCTTTCGGAATGATGCTTCTGATAGGTAAGGAAACTGTGACAGAAATTCATCAATACGGATATATGGAGGTAAGTGTCGCTTCTCTGCTGCTTGGAATTCACGACACATGTGCACCAATAGCCTGTTCATCATGTAAGTCTGAAGATTCTTACTTCCAGGGGCTAATACCTCCATGAGAGGCTCCTGCAAGGAGTAATTAGAAACCCATTAGCACGTGACAGTTACATATTGTACCTTTTATGTCATTAACAAATTTCCAGTGATGTAGCTTTGGTTGGCAAATTGCAGTATCAAACAAGGAAAAACTAATAAAGAGATAAACAACACATTTATGACTGCTCAAAACATCCCACCTATTAATATTTTACCAAACAATAACTCAAAGACTTAAAAGAAGTAAAGAACTCCTTTACTTTACCATTAACTGGGATTCAAAGAATTAAAAGAAGACAATTAACTCTAAGAAAAAAAATACTTAGAAAGACTATGCATACCTGCTGTCCGACAACATTAATTTTATCAATGCGCCTTAATGATAGCTTTCCCTTTGAAGAACGAACAAGCAGGTAGTCAGTTAAAGGAACTTTATGAGGAAATATGGGTGCTCTATACATATTTGTCTCAAGTGATGACTGGCTGCAACCAGGTTTTAAATCTCCAAGAAAAGGAGATTTATCAGCAGGATCCAGAGAAATGATATGGCCCAAGTTACCATCTGTATTGCGTAATAACGAGCCAGATTGGTCATCTGGTGAACATTTTTGATAGTATGTACAAAGTCTTGAACCCATTCCAACATTGCTCAAAAGTAAAGGCCTTTCTTCACAATACCTACAATGAGAACATATTCAATATGCTTCCTAATGCAGTATCCATTATCTACAATCCTCATTCATTTAGTAAAGTACAAAAGAAAAACAAAGTAACAAGAGTATCACCATTTCAGACAAAAAATTATTAACAAATATCAAAATTGAGGCAGTGCAGTGCGGAAAAACATTGCTCTTGAATTGGATACATTAGATTTGGAGCCATGAGAACATGCTCACTGTATATTCTATACAGAAAAAATACATAACTCAATGCTCGGAATAATTTGTTTTGAGATGAGGATTAACCATTACACAGCACCATCTCAGTATTACTTAAATTTTGATGAAAGCTGAAAAAATAAACATACGTAATTACATATTACTGCAAGCAGAATAACAAGTTGGAAAGCCGATTAGTAAAAACAGATACTTTCAACATGTAGTCACACAAACTAAAAGTTCCAAAACTTCAACACAAAATCCATAGTTCCATAAGTCAATCAGGCGATTGTTATAGGATGGGAGTAGATGTTTGCTTCAAGACAAGTGACGGGAGCCAAACATGGAAACAAACAAATCACTGGACAAAAAAGACATGAATTGAGCATCAGGAATATCTGCACAAAATCAAGCAAGTAGGTTCAATTAACAGGCATGGAAAAGTTTTTCTGGCTAATTGATTAAGGAGGTTCTAAGATAGGAAGGATGATATTGCATATTAATCAAAAGAGAACACAGTATGGCATTGTATCTCTGAAAATAGTAACATAAATTGTCACTTCTATCTTCAAAATGAATCTATGTCATTGTATCATCTTCCTCCTTCAAAACTTCACCCCCACCGAAAAGCATGCACACACCAAAGAGGAGAGAGAAATTTGGAAAAACCTTACGAATATCAAAAACAGAGAGGAAAGAAGCCAGAAAATAGCTACTTGACCATGAAAGTATCTAAAACAGTAAAAGCAATCAATACCTCAGTCACCCATTTCTACATAAGTTGATCGACAGAGCTTATATTGCTCCTCTCAAGTAATATGTTTTCCGTTCAAGATTACTTTGAATGAGTTTACATTATACAGACATTTGATATATTTATTGGGTCTTTTTACACTTTATTTCCTCTTTGTCTGCTTTTGTTTGTTTGTTTTGGAGCCCCATTTTTGTACTTCCTCTATTTTCTTGAAAAAAATTGATAGGAGTCAGGGTCCTAACCCTAATATCTTTGTAAGTACTAACTTAGACAAGGCCAAACCTTGGCTGGTGTACTCTAGAAGAAAGAGGACAGTTAATAATGTTAATTAGCAGTTAGCAGTTAACAGTAACAGCTAGGAGTTAGTTTTCTGTTTTAAGGCCCGTTATAAATAATAGCTGGGAGAATAGTGAGGGGTCTTTTTTGAAAAGTAGTTTCTGAAATTAGGCAGAGAAAATTCTCTGAGGAGCTTTGCTCTGGGAAAAACAGAATTGTATACACAATATCCAGCAATTCAATAAAGAATTCATAAAGATTGTCTCTCTCTATCCTCTTTTTCTGGTGAACACAACATTGGTCCGACCTCCGGATCCTTGGGGGAGAAACAGAAAGGTGTGCTCCAGCCAGAAATTTCAAGATGACGAAGCGTGGTGTAAATAAAGGTCAGCACAGTGATGCTGTTGAGGAAAGAATGAATTCCTTGGAGGAAAGATTGGATGTATTTATGGAAAAGCTGACTGGGAGGTTGGGAGGTCTTGAAGATTTGGTTCAGAACTTCATTGCCAAACATGATAACTCATTGGGACAGAATCTGGGACAAGGTAATTCAGGTGCTGAAGAACAGGAAACATCGCATAATGCGGACGCTGATGCGTTAACTGAGTTCGTTTGATGGCAAAGAAAGTGGAACTGCCGTCATTCAATGGGACTGATCCAAGGGGATGGATCACGAGGGCTGAAACATATTTTGAAGTTCAAGGAATATCGGTCTCCAACAAGATTAAACTCGCAAGATTAAGCATGGAGGAACGATCTACTGGTTTCAAACTTGGCTTGATTCTGAGACTGTTCCTAGCTGGGAATCTTTCAAGAATGCGCTGCGATTACGTTTTGGAGGGGGCCGTTTGGAGGATCCTTTCGAAGAGCTTGCTGACCTAAATCAGAAAGGGGCTATGGAAGAGTACATTGAAGAATTTGAATTTCTTGCTGCCCAAGTGGGACGTTTGCCGGAGAATCAGTTTGTGGCATTTTTCATGAAAGGACTGAAGGAGCAAATCAGGTTGCGGGTCCGTACACTTCAGCCCAAGGATCGTTTGGATGCTGTTCGAATGGCTAGGTGTGTGGAGGCAGAAGTTGTTGGGTCTGTGGATAGCTCAAATGTGCGTAGCAGATTATGGGGTAATAGAGCTCTTTCTCGAGGATTCAGGGGTAATCTAGGGCGTTCACAATGTGACAATGCTCAAGCGCAGGCTGAGACAAAGTCTAAGTCCAATTTTGGAAGTGATAATTCTTCATCTTTCGCAGAAAGGGGACCAGTAGCCTCAGTGGGTTCTTCCACCTCTGTCAATCAAAGGCCTGTCCATTCCACATACAAGGATAGGGGAGTCAGAGACTTGTCTAATAGGGAGATTCAGGAAAGGAGAAATAAGGGCTTATGTTTTAGATGTGGAGAGAAGTTCCATCCTCTTCATGTTTGTGCAGATCGACAAGATAGGCAATTAAGATTGGTAATTCTGGGGGAGGATGAAGGAATTAGTGAGTCAGGAGAGATTGTAAGATTGGAAGTGGTATTTGATGGGTTTGAAGAGGAATTGGGAAGATGAAACTGTGCTGCTGAGCCAATTTCCTCACTTCAGACTTGAGGCCAAGTCTGCTCTTCTAGAAGGGGAGAATGATAGGAGTCAGGGTCCTAACCCTAATATCTTTGTAAATACTAACTTAAACAAGGCCAAACCTTGGCTGGTGTACTCTAGAAGAAAGAGGACAGTTAATAATGTTAGTTAGCAGTTAGCAGTTAACAGTAACAGCTAGGAGTTAGTTTTCTGTTTTAAGGCCCGTTATAAATAATAGCTGGGAGAATAGTGAGGGGTCTTTTTTGAAAAATAGTTTCTGAAATTAGGCAGAGAAAATTCTCTGAGGAGCTTTGCTCTGGGAAAAACAGAATTGTATACACAATATCCAGCAATTCAATAAAGAATTCATAAAGATTGTCTCTCTCTATCCTCTTTTTCTGGTGAACACAACAAAAATTCTTTTATCTTAGTTAAGATTCTTATAAACAAAAATCAGACAGAAAATAGTTTGTTCCCTGTATACAAGACACGGGAAAGAAAAAACCAGATCATACATTATGCACATTAACATAACCTGGAAGGAAAATGATGGGACAGTCCCCATAAGAATAATTTGAAGACAATTTTCGCAGCATGAATGCTGAGAACATGCTGAAAAAAATAGTGCTAAAAGCAAAACACAGACAAGAAACTTAGTACATGGAATGCAAAGTAGTACAGTGTACATGCTAGCAAAATAAGAAAATGTAGTGCAGCAAACATAGTAGCACGATTAAGTCACTTACTCCATCAGAAAAACATGTCCATCTTTTACAGACAGATCAGACTTTTTCTTGAATGCACCTGGAGGACGCAAGGACTTGTTCTCACCAGGAACCCTTTGTGCCTTTGGCCACAAATTTATCTTTGTACGAACAAGATGTAACAAGGAGTTTGGTTGAACATTTTGTGCAGCAAGTGATTGGTGATCTTCAAGCTCCCTCCCTAAATAAAAAATCTTTACTGTTTCTGATGCCTTAAAATCTACCAAAAAACAAAAATCCCTGGTCAGTCATATAAAGAAACGAAGAAAGTCTGTTGAAGACTAGAATAAGACCCAAAGAAAAATAAAATATAAGGGAACAAAATGAAACTTGCAGCTTAGTTATGATTCTAATATGCTTTATTACAGAAATAAGAAATTTTATAAGAGAAGGAAAAAAAAAAAAACAAAATTGACAACCTAGCTTTTTGGAAGCTTTTACTTTAACAGAAGAGAGAGTTTCTTCAGCATCAACATGCAGTTTACTCCCCTTGCCACCCAAGCTCTTTATAATAACTTTCATGGGTCCTTGTGTTGGCAATTTCCCTTGCTCTTTGACAGCCACCTCATTGTCATGGGGATACCATAATGCTTTAGGCCGGTGAAAATTTGCAATATCTTTACTGCAAAAGAGTTACTATGATTATTGATAAAGACAGAAAAAATCTATAATGTACATATAGATTGTAGACAATACATATTAAAGGACCACAAAAAATAAAGAACTGGTATGGTCCACTCACACACAAATCACATAAGTTTTGCAAGAACTAGGCCAACATTATTATAGTTAATAAATAGATCAAAGAATGGTCTGGTGTAATGGTGTCTGATTATGGACTAGCCATGGAATGTCAGATATTAAAAGTTACGAAGCCTTCATTACAGTTCACAAGGTTAACATGAAACAGATGTTAAATTACAACCATGAAACAAAAACTGGCTGCAATATCAAAAGTAGCAACACCAACGACATAGACATTGGTAGAACACCCAAGTGATCCCATAATAACTAGTTTGGGGTCAAAAAGACACCCTTAACTCATTAGTAATATACAACAACCACCAATCCATATCCCACTAAATAAAGTCGGCTACATAAATCACACAACATCATTAAACTCAGTCAAAAATCAAATTCTCTAAAATATTAGTAATACATGCACTATTATTAACAACACATTTACTTTATTTTCTTTCCATGTACTTGTAACAACCCTGTTATTTTAATTTTAATCTTTCAGATGTGTGGAGACTAATTATTTATTAAAACATTAATGTACCGACAAAAGTTCACTCACATTGAGGCAAGTGAATGAATACAATTTTCCAAAAGAATCAGACTCATAAAAAACTATAGACTCAATATTATATTCTTCAAGAATAGTGCAAATAAGCCAAGTAAAATAGAAAGCCCAAGAAATTAGGTTGGAGATTGAGAGCCAACGTACTGGGTATCAAGTACCCACACAAACATCAAACAAGCTTCCATGTGCTAGTTAACTATAACTTCATTTCAAAATAAATAATATTCTAAGCACAAATAAACAGGGTAAGACACACTACAAATCAAAAACGATGCTACCAAAGACAAAACCCTGCACTGCAGCCAAATAAATAAATATGTTCTTACTTGCTCAACTTCAATTTCATCGTCTGCAGCTTCAGTGCAGGTTGGGAGTGAAAAACTTTGACACCATGAGCTGAGCGTTTTTTGGAATTTGATTTAAGTTGCTGAGAAGTTTTACGGTTAGAATAGTGTTTGTCATTAGCAACGTATCGCCATCCATATTGACTTCCATGTCCCGGTAGCTCAGAAGAGTCTCCACCACTCGATTTTAAAGAACGAGTTAAAATCATAGCCCCAGCATGGAGGCGAAGATGTGTACCATCCTTGCTCTCTAAAACTTCAAAGTGCATTTGATCATCCTGAAGATCAAAGATAAGCTTTTGTTTCACTGTAGCCCGATCAAGATCCTCCCATATTATATTGTCTAACCAGGATCCCTCCATCATGTCTCTGTTTTGTGATATAACCTTGGTAAATCGCTTTATTTGACCATTTTGAGTATGCTTCTCAGATATATCTGCCCCTTTTCCATCTACAAGATTAGCAGCATCCACTTCAAATCTGGATTCTAGCCTCAATAGTTGGGGATGAAATAGACTTCTGGACATTGAATTGGTTTTAGCTCCAGAAGAATGCCTTGAGCCAAAGGGCTCCAATGAGACAGGGGAACTGCATTTGAAGACAATATGATCATTCTCCTCCAGCATCTCCTGTGGCTCTATGTGAAGATTCTGGATCCCACTTTCAATTTCTATTTCACTTCCACCGGATGCTCCCAACTCAGGTCCAGAAATTTCACAGCTTTCAACATTACTACGACTTTGAACAGGAGAATTGCCCCAGAGGATTTCATCTTCCCAGTCTCGCTGATCAAGGGGATAAAAATTGGCCCACATAAAAGGATGGTCTTTCCCAGAAATATCTTCTGTCAAATCCCCTTTCATTGGTTCAGCACAAAGACAAGAGTCCTTTGGTTGTCGATCATCTTTCCCAGCCATTGAAGCATCCCCATGAAGAAATCCAAATTTTGGAAATTCCAAGTCAACATCATCAATTTCTGATACATCATTATGGACTACACAAACATGTTTAGTAAGTGAGAGACTATGAGAGAAGCCCTTGAGGAAGTCCTCTTCATCCTCTTCTACGATATCATCAGTTAAATCCAAAGACTGGTATCTATCTGGAAACACAAGAAAAAAAAAACAGCCAATTAGGACAGAAGCCACAATAACAAGCACTACAGAAAGATAGCATATCATTTTGCCATTCAAATCTCAACACTGATGGTTCTAAATTTCATTAAAATAGAGTAGAAAATGTGACAACTATTTAAGTTTTTCCAACCATATCACTCCCAGAAGATTTAGTGTGTTTGGATAAGCTGAAAAAGTAGATTATTTCAAAAATAAATTATATTTACAATCAATTATTGTGAAAATTGTATGATATAAGTTTTGTGTTTGGAAATGTTACATGAAAAGTGATTTTTAAATAATCTGTTGTGTTTGGATTGTATGAAATAATCATCATTTTTAAGGTGAAATTACAAAAAATATATAAGAAGTTATGTTTAATAGTTAGTGTTATATTTAAAATAATCAATTATAAAGAATAAAATGGGAAAATAAAAGCTAACTAGAAAATAAGCTGATAGATTTTAATCATAAGATCTGAAAATTATTATTCTAAATAAGTTGTTTCCTTTATAAAAAAAAATCAAAGATTATATGCTGATTTTCCAAAAATTACCAAACAAAAGTGAATATTACTTTTTAAAGTTTTTTTCATATAATCTACAAAAATAATCTTATCCAAACACACACTAAACAGACTCTGACGCATGAAAAAGAATTTCAGGTAAACATTCCCTATCTTTGAGTATTACCTCTAGGAATGGGATGCCGATGCTCTCTCTTTTCTCCTTTTCTGAGAGGTTCGTGAATGCCAAAGATTTCAGAGAAGCGTAAAATTGTCATACCATCTTCCACACATAATACGGGCAATGGCATAGACATGGACCTTTTCTGAACTTCAGACCCTTCCTGTTCGTTTCATCAATTAAGACATTAACATGTCAATAGAAAGTCAATCATGGTAATTTTATAATCCTGTCAACAAAAATTATCATCAATGTTAGAGAAAGATGTTAGTGTGTGTATCTAATTGGACTGGGCTTGCACCAGTGCACTACACTCATAATACACCTAAACCTACAATCACAAGTACGAACACAAACATGGAGCCAAGGTAATCAAGTTAATGCACCTCAACATACAGAAATCCTTTTACTCTTTCCATTCCCCAGGTCCATTTATAGCATTTTACAATCATTTCAGGACCAAACTGAAACAGCACCCTAATATGTGTGGACATAAGGATCAATGACACCATAATGTCCCCAACAGCATTTTTTAGCTAAAATTTGTCTGTTTGGATTGAATTATTTTGTGCTCAAGAATTTATTATTAAACTGTACTTGCAGACTTTTTTTTTTTTTGGGGGGGGGGGGGGTCTTCTGGGGAGCTACGTTTCCCTAATACTAAAATCAAAACCAAAAATGCACTTGCTTCAATTATGAAGAATGAGAGGGTCATAGGGTGACATTGGCAAGGATTGAACTCCTTCACACATGGTCATAGGGGCTCAAGCCACTCACCTACAAGTTTATTTGATTGCCATTCACATCAACGTAGAGTGAATACTATTGATGCTAATGTAGCATATATTACTAACAACTCAGGCAGCTTTATTTTAATATTACTTATTACATAAGAGTTATGACTTGTATTTTCTCATTGTACAAGTTTTACCTTAGATGGCTAGGAGTAGACTCATTCTAATGATTTCCTTTCTCTTAATTAGGATTTCATCAATATAAAGGAATTTGAAATATGTATCAGGATTCAGTGCCAATCAGCTTCTCAATAACAGAAACTGTTCTTATATTTACCTTGCTGATTAAACAGAATATCAGCCCTCCTTTAGCAAGTTTACATAATATTAACTAGATCCATCAATTTTTCTACCTGAAGTGTAGCATTCATTTATAATATTGTCTGCAAGACTACGAGTAATCTAACATGTATTTGTTATACAACTTGAAGATCATATATGGCTGCTGATTCAAACCAGTATTTATATTCATGTAATCAACAGAAAAGTACAAAAATATAATTGACGAGAATTGTTAGAATAGATGAAAAATATCCAACAACATATTAGATTGTATCTTAGTACCAGTTTCCTTATGATTTAAAATTTCATGATTTATTTCCTTTTTTAGTTGGGATTATGATCCAGTATTAGAATAAATAAGGGTTAGTGCTTTATATTTTGTATCATATCAAATAAAATCAAATATCAATCTGAGTGTGTTCAGTTTCTTTTTTCCTTTTCCTCCTCTACCTAAAATCCTATAATTTCAACATCAAAAGGATAACAAGGAAAAAAACAAGCATTTCAGACATAGCAAAAAAGAACCTGACCTCCTCAAGTTTTTGCACATCACTGTCCAATTCTTCAGTCTGCAGTGAGCCAACTTGTAGTTCTTGTTCAAGAGCACTCTCTTCTTTAGATGCATCTACAAAACTCTCTTCCTGCTCCCCTGAAAGAAAAAGGCTAACAAATGTGAACTGCAAGACTCCAATACGAAATTAAGTTCACCTACCATTTGTTAAGGAAAACCAAGGATTTTAATTTTTCTTCCCTAAGATTCCAGTTGTCAAATTGAGGAGCTGGGCCAAATACAATGTTTTAAAGCTTGCTCAAACACAAAGCTATTATTGTTAATGTTTAAGTCCCACATTGATTATAGATATAACTAAATAAGAGATTATAAAGGCTAAAGCAATCCTTCCCTTACAAGCTAGCTTTTGAAGTTGAATTAAGCTTAAAGCTCAAATTCAATAGCTAAGATCCAACATGGGTTAGGAGACTAAGTATATAGCCAAAGCTCTCTTCATTAGACCCATTGGGCAATCCTTGAGGATTGAATTAGGTCTAGTCCAATCTCAATTTTAATATGGTTTTGATGCTGAGCCTAAGCCACCCAAATGTTTCAAATGTTAAGTACAGGGCTTGAAATGGGCATGTTAAGATCCCATATTGACTAGTTATACTGTATATAATCAGAATACCCCATATAAGGTTTTGGGTAATCTTCTCCCTTTGAACTAGCTTTATGGCTGAGTTAGGGATTCAAGCTGATTATAAGTTTGAAATTCAGGTCCAAGTTTGGCTCAATATAATACCAAATCAAACAAATAGTTAGTGTGAGGTCATTTAAATTTACTATAATAACAATCTATAATATAATCTACCAACTATTTCTCAGCCAATCAGCTCACAAGACAATGAGCCAAATACAATTCAAACTTTGGATCAATTAAGAATTGAGCCTCACATACAAACTTGAATTCAAAGTAATCAAGCTTTTATCAATTCAAACCTATGAAGCCTGTACAATACTTGGATTCAAATCCACCGTCCATAACTAGGATTTTAAATTTTTTATATGTATTTTAAGCACAGTGCAAATCAAAGTCTCAAAGGACAGTTGTTCAAGTATCTTTAAGGTGTAAATAAGGAAACCCACAAAAATAAAAATATTCAAAACATCATCATGCAGCATTGGTAATAGATGTTCATGTTCCCAGCCTATATCTGAGCAAGGCAGCAAATAAAATAACAGAGCTGGATTACAAGGACCAACTTTCTTGCACTTTTATTAGGACTGAAACCAACATAACACATAAATCCATATCTTCAGTTAAAAGCATGCAGATTACAACAGCAATAACAAAATGGTGCAATTCATGCAAAAATAAATATTACCAGCTAAAGATATGTTATCACCTTTAGAATCATCATTCACTATGTCTTGTTCCTTTTCAGATTCTTCATCATAATTTTCATCATCAAAGACAGAAGTTTTGGACTCCAAAACTTCAACAGCAACTTCAGTGGAGAAAAACTCCTTTTTTGGCAATAAATGGTCCTCTTCATTGGCAGCTTCTGTCTCTGGACCATCATATTCTTCATCAATATCTTCATAATCAACTGCATCCTCAGCTTTTTCATCACAGTCTAAGATTTAAAGAATCCCAGTTAGTAAACTAAAGAGCAGACTTCACCAAAAAAAAAAAAGAACCACACAAGAAGCAAAAAATGTACATAAGTGGTTTCAACAGAGATTTCATTGATTCGTAAAGGAGGATTCATGAAAACTGTTAAGAAACTTAATGCTGAGTTTCATACTAGATTAATTTTTCAGCTAATTAAGAAAGCCAACACATGATCCCAAATACACACACACACATATATTTATTTATTTATTGTCCAGTTGTCACATGCGACAATAGACACAAGAAGTACTTAACATTAAATTCAAAGAATAGACTATATAAACTAGCTCATTAACTTGGAAGGGGGGGAAAAGAGAAGGCTCATTTCGCTCTTCTGCTTTACTTCATTAAATTCAAACTCTTTTACAGACAACAAATGCCTTTGAGGTCCATTATCTTTGTCAAATGACATTTCCAAGACAGAAGGAATGTTAGAGTAGAAGGATAAGGAATCTTCTAACAAAGCTTTACTTCATTAAATTCAAACTCTTTTACAGACAACAAAATGCCTTTGAGGTCCATTATCTTTGTCAAATGAAATTTCCAAGACAGAAGGAATGTTAGAGTTGAGGGATAAGGAATCTTCCCAATAGAAAATTACAACAACAAAATAATTAAACATCACTAGCAGATGCCACCCACTATAAAATCCAGACACACAAAATCCATGGAAATTATCCTGACCAAAATAAAATTCACTAGCAGAAGCAACTCACTATAAATATCTTGCATGTATCAACTGCACAAAACCTTAACCTCCTTCAATTAATCAAAATCCCAAAAAGAGTCGAATGAAGTTTTTATAAATAAATTTCGTTTAGACTAAAATGAACTTCACCTAAGAAATGAAATTCATTTTGGTGCAAACAGAATCCAGGAGCACCTACCACTAATCCAAGATTTTAGGAGCCAACAAATAGCCATGTGACACTACATGCCTGCTAATGAATGACTATTATCCATGCATGTACTTTAATACCATTTGTGAGTCATCATATATTCATATTTAAAACTTCATATCAGCTTGCTTATTCATTCTACTTATACTGACTTGTGACACCAATCCTTACTAACCCCTAGCATCAAGCATAATTAATCATAATTTAACAAAAACAATAACTTTTTATAAAATATATTCCAGAAGGGAGAATAACAAGGATTGTCAACTCCAATCCTCCAGTACCATCATAGGATATATAAGATGTAAAAACTTCTCTTCTTTGACAAGGAAATAAAATTAGCTGCTTCTTCATATGATATTTTCCACCAAGCATATGTCATGTGGGAAAGAATTCCAGTATAAATAAAACACAGGTGAAGTGCTCTCAGTTGATGAGGGAAAAAAATGATACCAACAGAATATCAAAAACTGCATGATATAGTTTTTCCTGGCAGACAACTTCACCTTGTTCAACAGCATCAGGTGGTGTTTGTGGTGATTTTCCTGACAACTGCAAACAACACATCATTATTGTCATGTCAAAATAGATGTCAAAGAAATGAAATACAGAAGGACAAATCAATAATTAGATACTTGTTAACCACCCAAACAAACAGCATTTGGAATTCTAAACTCAAGCAACACAGCCAGATAATGATATTTAGATTTGCTTACATCTATATCTGTCAGTGATGGACCCAGCTTGTCAGCTAATGCAGAAAGATGCTCCTTTGCATCCTAAAAAGAAAATAAGCTAATTTAGCACCAACTTTACAGTTTTTCAGAAAAACACATTAACAAAAATAAATCAAGAAATATAACAACAGCATAGAACATGCAAATGCTAATTCCACAATCAATATAATTCAATCTTCAAAATGGGAATACATATCCTAAAAGATGCAGTTATTTTCTAGAAACTTCAACAGATGCTTCTTTCAATCTTTGGTAATCTGTCATGCCCACCTCAATCTTATTGTACATAAATTTCAGGTCAAGTTCATATTGCTCTATAAACTCAGCTGTAAATTTTGATGCATAAAACAATTCATAATGATCAATTTTATCTGCAAAGTAACAACTTACAACCATAGTAGCAAATATTCAATGAATCTTCACAGTTTTCACTATAAACTAAGTCATCCAAAGTTGAACTGCATATAAATTTTTAGTTTAGACTTTATACATCCATACTGTACATGAGCATCCAAAATGCCTCCATCTTTGCATTTTGAGAAGCTACAAGAAAGTCTCCAATAAGAATATACATTCCACTAAGTGTGCATACACAGTGGTTTTAAATCTTCTAATAGAAGTTTAGCAACTTAAAAACCCCTCGACTTACCTTATACCAACTACAACAACATAGAAATTTCAGGAACGTTGAACTGTATAACTATTTAAGATATACATAGGAAAACAAGGAAAATAAAAGACAGCTAAAAAGATAGACAGCAATCCCAACATAACATGTATACATGCATCAGCTTAATCTTGATTCTCCAAACATTTTGACCACCAAGTTCACATGTAACATTAAAGGCTGCATAGAATTACCTCATCAAGATAATCAACATCGAGATCACCAGAATTATCAACATTTCCAAACATGAACCCAAGAAAACGATTGCCCCTGCCAGACTCCTCATATTCTTCCTCGTCATCTATCAATTATAATTTATCAAACATTGAGTTAACCAACTGTACCAAACGAGAAACTAAGGAATATTCAAGAACGCCCCTCAAAACACACACACGAACTTTTATTTACAAATTCCACCTCATAGCCATAAACTTACATGCAATCCACTCAATACTACTTAGAAGACTAATCTAAAAACAAAAGAGAGAAGAGGCTAAATATGATAAACAGCTAGTAGAAGCAAATGAAACACGTTCCAAGCCTACAAAACCTATAACAACTAGACTATACATCGAATTATGCAATCCGGTGACCCTATTGTAGGCTTTTCTCTTTTTCTCTTTTTCCCTTTCCTCGCTCCTATCACTTCTCATGCTGCTATTACACAACTTTGATTGAGCAAACTTACCTTCATCCCTCCCATCCTGCGAGGGGCTATCCGAATCGTAACCCATGCTGTGTGAACAACCCTGTGTCGCAATCCAACACGAGAATCAACAACTCATAGCGAACGGTTCCAGCAGAAACCAATTTCAATCACTATCCTCTTGCCAAACCTTCTATGCCGGTGGCTCTTCCACCCGATCAAAGACAGAGACCTCGAAAACCCTATTTAAACTTCAGTAACGCCGTTTCATTCGGCAATTTTCCTCTTCATTCCAAAAAGAAAAACGAAGTTCGCAAATTAGGTTTCCTTCCCTTGTGAATTCACCTCCTCCAAGTTTCTCAATCCGTCGTGAGCAATCAATTCGAGCTTGGAAAGTAAACCGTTCAATGCTCTCTTGGGGGAATGAAACCCTCCGATTCGACGCAGTTTTCAGGCGGTCGAGATTCAATTTGAGGAAAAGCAGAACGGAGCTACGCTTCGGTGTCCGCGTAGACGAAGGGTTCCGTAGAATCAGCGTTGATGGCTGATCGGAGATTGGAGAATTGAGGTAGCGCTTGTTGTTGGAGCACGGGGTTATTATTTGAAAGTGAGATCGTTGGTAAGGGAGAGAGGGTTATGGTATGGTGTGGGTGATTTTATTCAACTCTCTCTGTGTGCGGGCCAAACACTGTTATAAAATCTCCCTCGTTCATGCTCAAGCCTACTTTTTTCATTCCTAAATAAACTTTTTGTTCAAGTGACGTTTTTGATAAAATAATTTCATTTTTATTAAAGTTTTATGTTTTTAATTTATAATTATATGTAAACAAAATTAATTTTTTTCATGTATATTTTAAATTTTTTTAAAAATAGTTATCAAATTTTATCTCTTTCTTTATAATATATAAATACATATATAAAAAAAATAGAAAGAGTTTTTAAGGACAACAACAAATAATTTATTAAAATAAAATATTTTATTTAATATTTCAATAAAATTAATTACATCGATTTAATTTATTAGTCATTTTTATAATAAAAAATATTTATACTTTTTATCATGTGTATTCAATGCAGAAGAGATGAACCTTAAAATTAAAATTATTTTTTTAGTATTTTATTTTATATAATATTCATCATCCGATGCAAATAACTTTTTATGAATTAATTAATAATTAATAAATTAATTCATTTCTCACTTTTATTTAAATATTCTTTTATCATCCTTTTGTTTATATATTTTTTATTATTTACCAAAAAATGCATAATTTAACATATATTTATTTTAAAAAATTATAATTTTTAAATATATTTCATATTAAGATACTAAGTGAAAAAAATATTTTTAACTAATGCATTTGACATGGATAAAATATAAAATTCTTAATAACCTTTATTCATAATAAAAGTGAAAAATACTTAAAATATTCGATCTTTATAATCAATAATTATAATTTTTAATTAAATGTGTTATAATTAATATGACTTTTACATGGTTGATCCACTGTGGTATTTGGATGTGCTGTATTGAGTTTTTTTTTTTATAGGTTTACTAAAAAAAAAATGGTTTAAATAAGATATAACTATTACGAGCAGTGAAATTGTTTTCTAGATATTTAAATACAATTATATTTATCAATATTTAAAATTATCAGAATAACTATTAATAAGTTATTTCATGTGTTCGGAAATTTTGCATGGTTAAATTTGATCATTAGTGTCTTATTAATTATTAGAGATTTTCTCGACAAATAATGTTAAAATAAAAATTTAAATACAAAGTATATCATAATTTTTTGAATTAATAAATATTCTAAATTTAAAAATGTCAATATTTTATGGCTAAATAAATTAAAATTTTATTATATTAAATAATACTAAATTAGACAGTATTTTTAAAAATTAAAATAGAATTATGATTAATGAAAAATATATATTAAACACTGTAATGATTATTTAGTAAAAGAAAAAAAAATACATTTGAAAGTTGTTATCATTTTAAGCTCCCCAAATACGCACTCATTCAACCCTTTTACATAATTTATTAGAAAAATAAGAATAGTTTAAATATAAATAAGGATATTGATTATACTGCGCAACACGTGTGCATAGTGAATAAAACAAAAAAACAAAAGGACTATGTTTTTTCCACGAGAATTGTGAAACACCAGACATCTTCTTTCTCGGGAGTCAACGACAATATCTAAGTTTTAGGCTTTTAAAGGCTGGTTTATATTTGAGGATGAGTCATTTTTTATGCTGGTTTTTATCTAAATTTACTCAAATTGGACATAAATCTCAATATTAAAGAGTATTGATCCAACCCAACCAGCTCACAGTAACTCAGTGAAAAACACAAAACTTACATATACTTTGTTAAGGGAAAAAAAATATTTATGGATCAAAATTTTTTTTTCTCTTTCGTATTTTAAGTTTTTGTTATTATTTAATGTAAACAATTACTATTATAATTGTTTAATTTTAGTGTATTGTTGTTAAATGTCAAGTAATTATAATATATCGTCAGTAGATTTTTAGATTAATTATTATAAAAATATAATATTTTATGTTATAATTTATAATAAAATAACAGCAAAAAAGTGTATATTGTTAAACTATTTAATTAAATTATTATTTATGAAATATTAATGTCACTTTTCTTAGTAATAATATTATAATTTTTGTTATATTCAGCATTGAATTGAGTTTAAAAATATTGAGGCACTAAATTTTTATCGCAAGAATATTTATTACGATCATAGTTTTGAAAGTTTGACAAATACTTTTTTTAATAAAAAACTATAATTTATTTATATTTTTTAAACAAAATTTTATACGTTTTTAATAGAACGCAATAAAAATTAATAAAATAAATTTTTATATCAAAAAATATAATATTTATTATTATTAATTATTGAGTACTAATTAAGATGTTAAGATTAAAATCACGACATTAAATATTTATTCAAATTATGAACATTAAATAACTGATCATCTTTTTCATCATTAAAATTCTCTCTTTTACTATTTTTATTATCATATTGTGCTATAATAAAATTAAAATCTTTTACCAATCTATTTTATGCCATTTTTTATGGATTTAATAACAATGACTTTTTAATCTGTGTAACAAAGTATTTGAAACTTAAAAAACTTACTTCATTGTGTGAATTATATATATCATGACGGGACATTTCAATTATTTAACTTGAATTAGATAGACAACATAATAGATCTAAAGTTTAACTTTTATAGCTAAAATAATCATACTGTAGTTTGACAAAAAAACTATATATGAACTTTAGTAAACAAATTAAAATAATTAAATAAAACATGTAATTATTGTGTTTCTTTTTTTAAAATTGACACGTTTTATGTCGAATACCATTTAACTCAATTAATTGACATTATATAGAATATTTATAAAACTTGTATATTTTGTTCCATATATTCTTTCAATATTCAGTTCTCTAACTATAGTAAAATAACTAACAAGATAAATATATTTATCTAACAAGCATATATCTTTCATCTTTTTAATTGTAACTATAAAATATCTTTTTATCTATTAAGTTTACACTCTTACCATTATAGTACATAAACATAAGAATATCATTATCTATTATTTTATTAAGATTTTCACACTGAATCTCATAAATTTTCATACAAAATCATGTAAAGTTAAAAAAATGTATATATTTATTTATAGTGAACTAGGTTAATTTGTACATAAATTTATTTTAAACTAAAATATATTAAAATTAATTTTTGTTTTAAAGAGATATATCTATTTAAATTAGTAGTATAAAACAGGTATGCAAAAGTAGATTTAAAAGTTGATCTAAATATACTTATGTATAAGAAAAATAAAAAACTTTAATAAAAATTGATTATAGTCAATTTTATAAACAAATATATTGAAAGCGAAAGTATTTTCAGCTAAATATAAAATTTTAAGCAAAATCAATTAAAATTGAATTCTATTTTCATAAATTCAGCACAA
Organism: Abrus precatorius; assembly: GCF_003935025.1. NCBI lineage: Eukaryota > Viridiplantae > Streptophyta > Magnoliopsida > Fabales > Fabaceae > Abrus > Abrus precatorius. The sequence goes on along the minus strand of NW_020874406.1, from coordinate 25,756,662 downwards.
TAAACGCATCTAAAATCGGACACTAGCGTAATAAATATTTTAATCTACTTTATTTACTTAAAAATCCCAAGGTCTCACCGGTGAAAGAATTGTGATATAATTTTCCGGCGACAAAAGCGAGGCGAATGACATGACTACTCGAGCGGTGGCTGCAATGTACGTGCTCAGTGCTCATCTTTCTCTTTCTGCTTTTTGGTTATTTCCCTTTCATTTTGCCTTTGCTTTTGGTATTGGTTTCCAATGAAAAGCTAGGGCGTACGTACAATTATGATCCCTTCAATTACCACAACGGGCAACTAATCATTCCATCCCAAACATGGCCTTCTACTCCACACAGTCACCGTCACTGCTCTGTAACATTTCCACCACTTCTTTTTTCGGCTCTTGACCTCTCCATTTCAGTTTTATCCATCCTTTTTAAAACCTCACATTTATTTAGAAATTCAACCTTTGATACCTTTTTTTTTTTTCATAATAAAAAGTTTCCAACGTTATTATAAATATATTATTATTATTAATTTTTTCTTAAAATTTGTATTTTTATTCATAATGACTTAATGATTAAAATTTCAAACATATATTTTTTAAAAGAAAGGCAAAAGAAAAGATAAAAGTAAAAATTACAATATTAAATATTAAACCGACTGAATAAGTAATTTTAAGTCTGCACGGATCAGACTTAATTTTAGAAATAAAAAAAAATACTGTTATTTTATTATAAATTATAACAAAAAAATATTTTAAATGAAAAGAGTTAGTTACACCTTTGTCTTTTATGAAAATAGCACATGTTACACTGTAATTTATTTTAATATAAATGAACTTTTTAATGCTAACTTTTGATGACTCTTGTAATGATTTATTAAAAACAAATTGAACGCACGTCACTTGCAAAAATTTAAAGCTGATTGTGAGAATATTTAAAAACATATTTGATCAATTAAAGAAAATAGTATTGATAGTTGCTTTAGTATACTATTTTAAAATTAATTATTAATAACCTTAAGAGTTACCTAAAAAAAGTATTTTATAAGTTCATTAAATTGTTAGTACAAGAGTAACAGGATAAAATACATTTATTATTTCATGTTTTAATTTATTTATTGATAAGTGAGTAAAATATGTCAAAATTATTTTTTAATGATATTAGTTATAATAGAGAAATATTATCTTTTCATATGTAACAAGCAACTTTTTTCATTTCAATAATTGTTTATATTTATTTTAGTTAACTGTGCTACCATCGCACTGTTATCATAATTATAACTATTATTATCTTCTATTATCACTATTTATATTATTATTATTGTTAACTAATTTAATAAGATTACAAAATCATTTTAATAAAAATTAAAATTAAAATATAATATATTTTGAAAGATAAATTTAGTCAAAAATATTATATTTATCAATCAACTGAGTAGACTCTTTCTTTAATTATATTTTTTTCATAAAAAAATATAATTAATAGTTATATTTTTATTATAAAAAATTAATATAATTAGTTAACTTTTTATATACTAATAAAATATTTAATTTAATTAAGTATAATTTTTTGAAAGTAGCTTGCAGGTAAATTATTGAAAAATTGATTACTTACGTGAATTAATAATCTATTGATATATATTATTAATTTATTTTAAAGTTATAACAGATTAGAATAATTTTATATTTTAAATTTATTCTTAATAAAGTATTAATATTTAAAAAAATTAATTAACTTTTAGTTTTTTTTATTGTGATTAACTTTTAATTCTTAAAAAGTATAATTTGTTTTTAAACAATAATAATTATTAATTAATTTAATTTTAACCATTAATAAAATTAATTACAATGATTATCGTATTTAGGTAAAAATCAAAATCACTTTAAAATATGCATACTAAATTAATTTATAATCATTGAAATAAAAACTTATTTCATTTTTCATACATAATATTCAAACATAAAAATTATATTAAATAAATTAAATATATTTTATTTGAATTATAAGAATTAAAATTTAAAATATTTACTAACTAATATTATACTTTTTTTTTCATTAAAAAAATTACATTTATCAATCCTTTACATAACATGGACTCTGAGGACTAGGAGTGCTCTACTTTTATAACAACAAACTAACAATAATTGGTTAATTTTGAATAGTTAAAAAGTATTAATTTATTTTTAAAGTAATTATTATTAATAAATTTAATGTTATTCCTTAAAAAAAATTGTAGTGATTGTCGTATTTGAGCAAAAATCAAAACCACTGTCAAATACGGACTAAATCAATTTACAATCATTAAAGTTAAAAAATAATTTTAATTTTTCATACGTAAAATTTTACCATCGTTTTAAAAATCAGCATTATACATTTATAAGAATTATTTGTAAAAAAAAGTCATTTTATATTTTGAAATAATTTTTTAAATATACCCAATTAGAATTGGGCAAAATTAAAGGGAAGAGAATTGTACCAAAATTGATCATATACCTTTGGTAAATAGGTACTAGACAGAACCACATTTAGCTCCCCACAAATCAAACGACAAAAAGGCACTGTTTCCCTTTCTGTGAGTTCTTCACACTTCTCACTCTCACATTCAACAAAACACAACACACACCACTTTTCCCCTTCCAATCGCAATGGCAGAGGAAGAACAAGACCCCTACAACGTGCTTCGTTCATACGTAGGCCTAAGCTTCTCCATCTTCCTCGCTATGCTTCCCAACAATTCAGTGCAGAACCAGCTTCGCCGCCTATCGCTCAAGCTCTCTGAGGCCGAGGAGGAGCTGCGCCAGATGAAATCTCGGAGGCAAGAGGACTCGAAGGCGAACGCCAGGGTCGTGGAGATCTTCGCCTCGCACCGGAACACGTGGCAGGCGGAGGAGAAGCGGTTGCTGCAGCAGATCGATGCCGCGGCGGAGGAGATCGCGAGGCTGAGATCGCGCGTGGCGGAGCTGGAGGAGTCCAAGGCGCGTGTGGAAAGGGAGGTGGCGGAGAGGGACGAGATGATTAGTTTCATGTCGAGGAGGATTGAGGAGGAGGGATTGGGTGGGTGCCAGTCCAGGGAGCATTATGGTGTGGACGAGGAAGAGGAGGAGGAAGAGATGGTGGGAACCACTAGGAATGTGGAAGAGCAAGTTGAGGTTGTTTATGAACAACACCAACAACAAACTCACCATTCTGAGAATGGCTTCGATTCTGAGTTTATGGCTTCTGCTTCTAAGTTTTGGGCTGAGAAAGCTTCCCTTTGGCAGGTTTCTAGAATCATCTTCTTTTTTAACCAAAAGTAATTAACGATTAGTGCATGTTTGACTTTGATTACTACCTTTTTAAAACCTTATCTCTAAGAGCGTGGATAGATTAGGTATTTTGATATAATAGTAGCTTTTTCTTGTCTCACTTTTGGGTGTAACTTTTGAATAAAAAAAAACATTAATTCGAGCTAAATCAAACGCATGCAAAAGTCAGTTGAATCCATTCGAAGTTTACAGAAGAAAATGGCGGTTACAATATTGAAGTGGTTGATAATACTCTCTGGACCTTCTTTACTGTAATGTTTACAAGTTACGTACCCATTATTCATTTTGATGAATTAATTATGTGTTTCTAATAAAAAAAAAAAAGCTATGAATAAAAAGTGGTTCCCTCGTAAAGTTTGGTTCTTTTTCAAGGGATGACCTGGTTTAGGATTCTGGGGTCAAGAAATATCTGCTCAGTCCTTATCTTGTTTCCTGTTCTTTTACCGTTCCACTTTTTACTCGATTATCAAGGTATATAGACTTTAGGAGGTTCCTCTGGGTGTGTTCGTACGGCAGAACCTTTGTGTTAGACCTGGCTTTTCTATGAAGAAAAGGAATGGTATTTTTAATGGCATATGGGGTCCGAGAGGCCTTCTTTTTCCCTTTCGAGTTCAGATGGAGTTGGTTAGGTTCGTAATGGTTCATCATGGTGGAGCCATGGACCATCCATTTGTTATTTGTCTGTTTCTGCCTTTTGCTTCTTGCAATCTGTACCCATTGGATGTTATGTTGCTTTGCATGCCTGGTCCACTTTTATTTCAGCAGGCACTAGTCACCATTCTTATCCGATGCTGAAATATAGGGGGGTCATTCTCCGGGTTGTTTATTGTCTGTGGTGGTGGCATGGTTGGTATTGTTTAAGACTCTTGTGTTGTTGTTTGTTTGTATGTGTTGATTGAGATTTGAGTTAGAAAATCATCTCATTTCCGGTCTCTTGCAATCCTTTTCTCTTTAGCGCTACAAACGGCAGTTGGAAAGCACACGTTTTTGTTCTCCATGAGTGGTTGACTAAGCTAAACTTTCTGGAAATTACAAGAATATTGTTAAAGCCCCCACCCGGGGAAATGAGCCTTCTATTTTTTTACAGCCCTGGCTCTGGTATAATTGATGCTCTGGGTGTTAACTTTAGTCATTTTTGTGCATAAAATACATGTTTCTTTACTCCTTGTTCTGTTGATTAAATTGTCCCTAGATCGCTTTTGTTTTTTGTTTTTGAAAGATTGATTTGCCAGTAATCATCAACACTTAATATATCACAAGGATAACCTAAGCTACGTATTTATTAAAATCCATTGACTTCCCTTCAAGTATTTGACGCTGCAGATTAGTGATCGTCTTTAGTCTGAACACAACTTTTGCTAGGCATTAAAGAACCACTCTACCTAAAAACTTATAAGGCATTAGGGGTCACTTTCACTTTGATAAGTAACATTAAGACCTTAGATCATATGACTCTATGTAAAAGAGTTCATTCCACCTGAAATAAAAACTATATCATTGGGTTTTCTGATTTTCTCAATGTAGTTTATTTGGAAACACAAACATGCAACTACTTTTTGGCTAAACAAATTTTCAATTTCTGATCTATAAATGTTTACTCTTGCAGGATGTACAGTATGAATCCCTTGAATCAATGTATAACACAAAGCATTTTGTAGCAAGGTAAATAATTGATAGTCTAATTGCTGATAACTTCTTTAGCATTTGGCTTTATTCTTCAGCTGAATGAAGGGTAAATTTTTCCCCCCAGAAGGGAGTCCCCCTGGAAGGTAGATGGTGATTCCGATGGAGTTTCCTCGAAACTTAAATTGCTTGAACAGGAATTATTAAATCTGGAGACGATTGGTAAGGGTGATCCATCTAAGATGTCATCCTTAATTAAGAAGCAGGCAAAGAGATATCAAGCACTTTCAGAAAAAATTGATAATTTATGCAGAAGAATAGTAAGTAACTCACGTTTTATTGCTTCTTTTGTTTCCCTGATTTTACTATCTTGCAAATTGTAATTAATCCATAAATTTGTATATTTTTCACTTTTGCGTAAAATACTTGAACAACCATCAATCATTTTGAGACAGCTACCTGTATATTTTGATGTCAGCTGATATGTGAAATGCATGATGTCAACAGCCTTTCAATTAATGTGGTTGGTACATTCTATCCATTAGGTCACGTCCTATAAAACTTTAGGAGAACAAAGAATTATGGTGATGCTTTTGTAATAAATTCTCTGATATGTCAACCAGCTAATATAATTGATCATTGGTCCCAAATTGTGGGTTGGGTGCATGAAAATAAATTTATTCCATGTGTTAAGTATTCGGATAAACAAATGATGGTTGTTTGTGGGGTGGGAAAAGCTTGGTGCAAAGTGATTGTCGATTTAAATTTTAAACTATAACTGTTTTCTGTGTCGCTATCAACCGTTTCATCCCAGTAGATGAGAAATGATACCTTGCATTATTTTCCATTGTGCATGTAATTAAAGCCAACAACTGAATCACAATTAGGTACATCATGCATGCAAGCATGATGCAACATTATGGATAAGGAGTGTAAGAGGTACTGAAAATCTGATATTAATATTTCTTTATGTAGTGTGGATGTTCTAATCTAATCCCTTTTGAAGAAAGTTCTATTTGGAGTTTATGCTAGGTAGAGTAGAGGCACCAACTACTATGCGTGTATGTTTCCCTAAAACAACAGGCCCACTGCAAAGCCTGCTTCTGCTGACATGATCTTTTATTGTTTCATCTACTTAAACTTGGACCATGTTCCCCTGTCACGGGAGACCACCACTTTTGGGCCTGACACTACCTTTCTTTTTGAGCAGGCTAGTGATCCCTGTGAACCCTCCCTCAGTTCAGAATTTCGAACCCAAACTCAAACAGAGTTTTTACTAGAAGCATTTCGGCTCCAACAGGGTGCTTCTGAAACTGGACAGAAGCTAATGGCTTTGCAAGCTGAAATTGGGAAGAGCCATTGCAGGGATGAATTGAGAAGCGAGACGACGCTGACCACAAGACGGTCTTTGGATTCCATTAGGAACAACTTCAAAGAAATTCAGCGAAATTTGGAGATATGGTTGGCCAGAATCATTGGTGATCTTGAGGGGATTCTGGCAAGGGATGGTGCATCTCGTGTAAGAGAATATTATATTTCTAGATATCCTTTTGTTCAATAGAATCTTAGAGACTGGTACGAAGCCTCACCTCTCAACCTAACAAGTTATCTCTTTTGGTATGTATATTGTTTCAATTCATAAAAGTGGTAGTTGGATATCCTTGTGAAATGAAATCACACCACTGCTGCTTTTGTTGGCATCTTAAGTATGTTCTTCGCTCCCCCGCGAGAACTTCCATCTGAAATAAATGCCTTTGTCCATTTGCTGATGGAACCATACAAATGTGACAGCCAAAAACCAAGAATAACGGTTAAGATTTCTTCATATCACAAAAGAAACACGAATTCTCATATAATGCCAGCTACGCTTATAACAAATGTTGACGATACTTTTTACAATTTACCTTTCTTAATTTTTTTCTATTACATCATCCATCATATTCTATATTTATAATATTTTCTTTTAATCTCTCAAATTGTACAGTGAAAAAATTGTGCCCCTTTGTTTCTTTTTTCCTTGATATACTTCTTCAAATTGTGTATCTCGTGTGCAATTTGCATCTATCTTAAGAAGGATTCTTACCCGCTTCTATTTTACACCTGTCTTCTCATGTCTTGTATTATTTTGTCTCGAAGAAAACAATGAAAAGGCTAAGAATACTGTTGCTCGTAAATCAATGAGGATATATTGGATGGTTAATATCTTTGGAGCATTCACTAATATTTATGGTTATAAAATTTGTATTAAGAATATAATGTGTTTTTAGTCTTTGTAAATTTGATTTTTTGTTTTGATATTTATAAATTCTAAGTTTTTAGAAATAATTTTTACTGTTACTGTCTGATATGTATCTAGATGTTTTAAACTACGAGTTACTTCAGAATAATTGGTGATATAATATAAATACATGATGTATGTTATGGTATTTAGGAAAAACTAAAATTTATATAAAAAAAATAGGAAAATATATAAGCTATATTTATCATAAGACTAACTACATGTAAGCTTTAAATGATGATTATCAAAGGGTCTGCCGCAGAAGATGGTTGGGTCTGCAGTCGGCACCCATAAATTGAGTTGTTTTTTTATAATATTTTCGGGTGTGCGGTGTGGCACATGGTGAGCGTTAATACTGACCAAGGAGAATCTGACGTCTATGGTCCATCTATACGGAGGAATATTATTACACTGTCTTCTTATGCATGGAAGGAAATGGTCGCACTTTTTTTGTGGTATGCACTTGCAACCAGTTTTGTTCTGCTGCAGACCAATAATTTTATATTCTACATTGTAAAGGGTTTGAGCGAATTAAACCTTTTACTTCTTATTTTGTTTGTGAAGTTTTGTCATTTTATATGATTCACTTAGTATGCATTAAATTCACGGACACACGGAAAGCACTTACTAATATCCTTTATATATAAATATTAAAAAACTAATAATAAATTGTTTTATTAAAAATTATATTATACTACACTTTTATCATAGTCTTTAAAATATTAAGTCTTTTTAATTTTTGGTTTCATTTATCATTTTAATCTTTTAAACTTTACATTGTTAACTTATAGTAACAAGAATGACATTCTGTATGATGTAATATATGTTTTTCTTTTTTTTTTTATATATATTTTAGAGTTAAATTCTTAACATATTTTATATACTCATTTTTTTATCTTTTATTGCATTCTTTTTAAAACTATCATTGGTTATCGTTTTTGTCCTTTGTCGACAATTTCTCTACTACCACGTCACACTTCTGTGATATTATTGTCCTCTCCTCCTCCAACCATGAACTTTCACTTTTAACTCTCTTTCTCTTACATTATTCTTGTTCTTTACTCTCACTTTTTATTACTCTGTTTTCTTTATCTTTTGTTTCCACTCACCACCACCCATATGCTGCCATTAACCATACCATTCAGGTCTAAAAAATCATGTCACCAACTTAGATACTTGTGGTGAGTTTATGCCTTCTGTCATTCAAACTCAAATTCCATAAAATGTGTTTCTTGCAATTGCTACTAGAATTTTTATTGCAAGAAATAGAAAAAAACTACTTTTCTCCTCAATCACTCATTTCCGTTGAGTTGATTTGAACTCTAATCCAAGTAAACTAAATTATATACGGCAAAAATAGACCCTCGAAGAAGATATCAAGTTTGAGTGAAATTAAGGAAATTTTTTTTAGTGAAGTTAAGTTTCTAATGGAAGAAGATATGTCACCTTTGAATATTCAAAGAAAGCTTCAAGATTTTGAATTTATCAAGAATAATGGTGATGAAAAATGTAAATGATGATAATGTTAAAAAAAATAAAGAAAAAGAAATATAATAGATAAATGAAATATTTCAAAAATAAAAAATTAAAATGTTGGATGAATAATAATTTAAAAAAAATATGTAAAACTTTTTTCTCATACAATGCATTATACATGTCACTTACAATATTTTGTTATTTTGTATTCACAACATATGATTCAAATGATTAAAATGATAGATAGATAGATATAATAATTAAAGATCAATATGATATTTTTAAGATTTTAATGATTAAAATGTTCGACGTTTATATATGCTGCAAATTATAATAAGAACACATTAATAACATTTTTTAATAAAATTTTTTACTTAAGAAGACTGAGCAGTATTCGCCTATATTAAAAGACTGTTTGAAAATGGAAAATCATCGTTACCCTCGTTGCTTCTGGTTTTTCCCCCTCCCACTCTCTGTCATGAATTCCATATCAATTGTAATTAATCCCATTTATATGTCTTTACCAAATCAAGAAAAAGACACAAAAAGATTAATAAGAAGGAATCCATTATTTCATTAAATATTTAACAATGCTCTTGCATTCACCGCCACCAAATGGGCAAATTTATTGGCACAAGTCCATGGAACTTAGCCGGCTTTGACACTTTTTTCAAAGCTCAATCCATATCGATATTTCACTGCTATCATTTCTTCTATCTCTTACACAATCGTTGATCCATGGACGATGACGATGGACACTCCTTCGCCAACAACGTTATTGTCATACTAATTGCCATGGGTTCAGCAGCTTTTGTGGTCTCAACGTACCAAATCATAGCTACCTTCTTATGCAACAAGCGCATCATCACAGACCAAAACCCATCACAACAACAACACCCACTTCCAACAATAACCACAACCACTTCCTTCGCAACACAGCCACAAATGATTCCAACCCACAAATACCATAAAAAGAAAGTTGATAATGTTTCAGGTGATGGTGATGAAGGTGACACGTGTGCGGTTTGTTTGGGAGATTTTGAGGAAGGTGAGGAGTTGAGGACTATGCCCGAGTGCCTGCACTATTTCCACGTACCATGCATTGATATCTGGCTCAGTTCACACTCAAGTTGCCCCGTTTGCCGTGCCAGTGCCACGCCTTCTCTTGAGATGCTTCACTCTAATCATGATCACAGCATAGATATGGCTCAGTTTGGGGTTGCCCATAGTGAGTTTGTGATACGACGGTGAAGTAGGCTGTGTTGCATTGCTACCATTGAGATTTGTAGTTTTTAAGGAAACACTGGCAAAATCAATAACCCGCCTATGCTTTGTTTAATGTCTGATAGAAAGAAACTCTCTTTAATGTATTCTTCACTTTCCTACTATTGATTGTTAACTAAAATTTATTAAAAATTAAAAAATATATAAAACAAATTAGAAATAAAGAAAAAGTAAAACAAACATAATTTTGTAACTTTTAATAAATTATAACTAACAGTAAAAGATATATTACAAAGAGTGTGTTGCTTCCCTTCTCTTTTGGATATTGACCCTGAGCTGTTTTGCAGTTTGAAAAGTCTGTGACGGCCGGGAAATTCATTCATCAGCTGCACCAAGCAATGCTACTGTAATTATAATATTTAATAAACTTATTTATCATTATTTTGCTTTTGAAATAATTAAGTTATTCGACTTGTAAACATGTCATCTTTTGAAGGGTATATATGTTGAATTTGTAGAAAGTGAATATACATTATTATTATTATTATTATTATTCAAATTACAAATAGTTTTATATATTTTGAGATGGTTTCTTCTTTTAAGTGCTATTTTAACTCCTCAATACATGTAATGTGATATGCAACCACAATATCCTTCGTAATAAATTTCATTGATTTACTATATTTTAAGGATGAGTGAATAGTTATCATTAAACTATATAATTTTTTTTATATATCTTCAAAGATATGTTGGAACATATATGTTTGACGAGAGAATTTATTTTTATATAAAAATCAGAGAATACAATATTTTAAAATTTAACAATTTATATAATTTGTGTATTTTGATTTTAATTATTCATAATAAAATTTAGTAATTAAATTTGTTTATCTTATTTTTAAATAAAAAATATTCTTCTATTTGATACGTCTGTTATGTATGTAAGTCGTTTTTAGACTAATGATTTGTTTCAAATATTTTTTTATGAGTGATAAATAAGGTTAGAAATAAAATCACCTCTCCTCCCCTTCTAATTAATTAATTATAAGTTTATAACCTAGTAAAAAAAACTATCAATAGAAAAATTTGTAGTTATTTAAAATAACTATTTAAAAAAAATGCTTTATAAAATATATCAACCAACTATTAATTAAAGAGGTTGGAAAAAAATAGAAAAAAGAATGAATGAAATAAATATAGTTTTCTTAAAATGTGTTTAAGAATATTTGTTAAGAAAATAAATATAAAATTTTACATGTGAATTTTTTACAAATAACTTTTCATTTGAATATTCAATAAAGTTATACTTAAACTTAAAATGACAATTATTAAATTAAAATATCTTTTACCAGTTGAATTAAGTAATTAGTGATAATAAAATTAATAATATATAATAAAACAATGCTAAACCTATTATAATAAATATAAAATCGAATGCAGAGAATTTAGGGTTTAGGGAAATTCTGGGTCCGTCAATTTCCTGTATTCACATAAAACGTCATTGTATTCAGCATCATATCACATCGTGTAGTTATTAATAAAAGCAGTGGATGGCAAATGAGATATTTTTGCACGCAACGTTAAGGTTATTAAATTACGTACTTGCTGGTGTGGTGACCTGTGAGGGTCTACTTAAATTATATCATTATTTATTACTATTTCACTAAAATATTTTATTTTTATAATTATTTTATTTAATAAAATTAATTATATAATATTTTATATAATTAATAATTATATATAAGACATGATATTTTTATATTAATATAATTTTAAAAACTCTTATACTTAAAATGAGTCTTTAATTTAATTTATATCTAATAAATTATAATATATTATTTCACTAAATATTAGATGTTAGATATAATGTTAGATGTAAGTTAAATAAAAGATTTAAATTAAATATAAAAAATTTTAAATTTATATTGGTATAGAAAAATCTTTTAAAAAATTAGTTTAAAAAAGTATAATAAATATTTAATATTATTGCACTAGAGTTAAGCAAATTAGGGGTTATCATGCATCAATCACCATAATCTTAAAATCACATAGATATAGCCTTTGATTCTATTCTTAATTTTTTTAATTAATAATTATAACTATATTTTATTCTTTAAATTGTACATTATTTATTCAAAAGACCCCAATTCTTTTTAAAATGGCTCGAGTAATTATTTCAGAAACAAAACTTAATTAGAGATAAAAATCTCTTAGAACTGAAGTCACAAATAAAATTGACCATTATTTGTGATGTGGATGTGTGATGGATGAATGAGGAATGCATGTGCATTCCATATCTTCATCAGACTCATAAGAGCTTTACTTCGCCAACTACTATTGCCGTTCCATTTAAGAACAATAATAATGGAGCTGGCAACACAATCCAATAACCCTGAATTGTTTTTCAGCAAATAAAATGACTTTGTTCATCGGATTAGTAAAAATTTATTTGATAAAATACAATACTTAAATTTTTAGTCTTCTTAACTCAATCAAGCTCAATATAAATTTAGTTCACAAAAATCTATATTTTACTTATTTTATACATACTTAAATTTAACTTGATTTGTTAAAATTTGTCAAGAGAAATAATTTTTATAACTGATAAATAAGGTTAGGAAAAACATTAATTTAAGTGTGAAACTTATATAATTTTTGTAGTTTTTAATAAATTTTGGTCAATAATAGAATGTGTTAGTATTGACAACATTACTTTTTATTTATTAAAATTATAAAAAATATCAATTTATTTTTCAGTAAAAACATTATTTTTAGACTGTTAAAATAAATTATAAATGTTTGATATTACCAGACCGCTCAAATTAAATAAAAAACATGTATGAGATTTAAGGAAGCATGGGACCAGAGTAATCAATAAATATTAGTATGGATAGTGGTTGCATTTAAGATAGTGTCCGTGTCGCCTTCAACTTTTTATTTTTTTTATATATTTTATTAATTTTGTAAAGTTTAGAAAATAAAATAAACGGTATAAATTTAGTAATCGTGGATATAACGCAGAAGTTAAAAGCAGTAAAGGTGATTTAAACGTGAATTTCAAACAACACTTAATTTTCTACCTGAAATTCTAAAGAAAACGTTAAGATTATGTTGAAACAACAAATGCTACTATCAGATTTACAGCCTGTTTTTTTGCACTTAAATAGAATTATGCCCTTGAAAATTTCATTGCAAAGGAAGTTTTACTTTTTTTTACTTTATTAGTTTGACCATATTTTTTAATTTTAAATTAAAAAAATTATTTATAATAATAAATATATTATTAATAAATTAAGTTTTTTTTAATATATTAATGTATATTTTTTATTTTTAAAAAATATTAATTTTAAATATATTTATTTAAAATAGTAAATTTTATCCTCTCCTTCCTTCTCCTCCAAAATCTTCCTTTAAAGGACTTGCTTATTGAGCCTGTTAAGAGAAAATCATGCAACACTCTTTAGCATCGTTGAATTTTAAAAAAAATTCTGATGCTGGTGTGGCAATAGTTTTCCAAACAGGCACTTTATTTTATCTATGGTGTGAAAATCATTTGCATATCAACTTTATGTATTTATCTAACGCAAATTGGAAATATTATTTTTCACTGAAAATAAACCTTATTTGTTTTCTTTATACTAAAGTACGTTAAGCCAGACAGATTACTGCTATTTTGTTTTGCATTAAACAGTATGGACACGTTCTAAATATAGAAGTTATTTTGGTACCATTCAAAATTACGCACGTTTAGATAAATCTTTGTGACATGGAACATAACGCAAGTGTTTTAAAAAATTGACTAAAATTACGTTAAAATGCATTTTAACATGATATACCACCATGAACAATGGAGGGTAAATTTACACATGCACTTATTTATGAGTTACAGAACAATCAAGTGTATCGTGTATGTTGTTCTAATAGGAGGGCATGTAGTGCCTGAACATAGTCAAGCAAACTCGAGCATCTAATGAAATTCAGATTCATATCATTGAGAGCAGAAAGCCAAAGCGCCAGATCAAGCAACTTAAATCAAAAGTTGAAATAGTTTTAATTATACTATATAGAAAATTTGTCTCCATTGCATCTGTCTACAGGCATTTCATAACAGTGACACAATTAACTGAACCCAAAGCAACATATCTAATTCATCAGGAATAAATAAGATTATATAATAGAGTTCCAAACACTGCCATTGTTTATTTCCAAACACTTGAGAATTTCTAAAACAGAATCAGAAAGCAAGACATCACAATGTTGTCAGACAGCAAGGCCAGCTTCTTCCAGCAGTTGTTTCACCTTAGTGATGTAATCGTTCATTGCTTCCTCCTGGGATTTCACTGCCAAAAAGAATTTTAAGGTCTGAGAAAATATAAAAGTATTAAGACGAATACAAATTAATAAAGTTAACTTTTTTTCCACCTTCAACAGCTTTCCATGCATCCCATTTAGCTCTGTCCCTCATGTTGAACATTCCAGGACGGCCTGTAAATCATAAAGATATTCAGCAAGAATAATCATTATGGATCCAGAAAAGGGAGAACAATTAAAAAAGGATAAAAATTAAATAAAGTATCATTGATACTTTTAGTACTGTTCTCTAATTAGAATTAGAGATTCATTAACCTTTGATGCCAGTGTGTTGATCATTAATGACAACCTTCATTATGCATCTCATAGGTGAAACTTTAATTATTATTGGAGAACACCAAAAGTACTAGTATTACTTCACACGCATTTTAATATTAAAGATATCCCGCCCCTCGTTGCGGGAAAGGTGGTAGAGAGAATTCAAAAGTCAAAGACATGATTTATTATTTGTTAACACAAAAGTACTCACTGGTGTTGACAGGTCCAACAGTGGCTTGCTTATACAATCCATAAAGGATAAGCTTGTTTTCATTTGTGGTGCTCTCTGGCAAAGTCTTGGCTTTCTCAGCATACTGGTCAAAATCCTCCTGCATGACCATGTTCCAGTGAGTGTGAGAGATGATGTCAATTTTTTTAAGCACAACACCAAGCATAGAAGTATAAAACTAGTTCAAAATTCAAAACATAAGATTCCAATACAAAGTAAATTACTTCAACAATAACCCTTGTTATTATAGAGAACAGATTTAACATCCCTGCCTAAAGATTTAGCATGTAGTCTTGGAACAACCAGGTCCTTTCTACATTTTGGTCAAATAGTTGCTAAAAGCATTGTTCTATGAATATAACCAGGAACGACTGAATATATAATTCCCTTTACAATTTTCTAATTTAATTTAAGTGTACTTTATTAGCTGATCCACAAAAGAACAATCGATCCCAGCAAAAAGCTTAATCAGCATCATAAATCCTACCCGAAAAACTTCAGATCAAGGGATTCCTGTTGCGAAGATATTTTCTCACATGAACCACCGATAAAATCTAGAAGAATGCACAGAGAAGTTACTAGTGTTGATTAATTTTCTTTATTCATAAAGGAAAACATGACTATCGAAGTCCGGGGAAAGCATTGATTTTGGGATTAACAATTCCAATTGATATTACTCTCTTAGACCACAAAACAGACCCATCAATCTCTTTATCAAAACAAAGAAAAAAGCTCCTTTTTTTTTTCACAGAAATTCATCACGCCATAACAAATTAAACACTGTCAGGGATCTGAAAAACCACAGCAGAAGACATACAAAAGAGAGAAACCCATAAAAAAAAGAGCACAAAACATGAGTGAAATTGTTTGGTGTGTATAAAACATATTATCTATATGATCATAATTGATTATATGAAGTGTACAGGATGAAAAATAAAGGTAGAAACATAGGAAAGCACAAAGATTAAGGAGACATACCTTCAAACCCATGTCTGTTTTGGTTGGGAGACAGAGAGAGATTGATCTAATAGTTGGATCTTTGTTATTTGTAGAAGATGATGAGCGATACGTTCGAAGTGCACTTATAAACGCAGCGGATGTCGTATGCGCCTATGTAACGCAAGCATATTCCACACACTCATTAAAAAGCCATAAATTTCGCAGGTGGATGCATTTAATATGTTTTTAACAGTTTTGATATTAGGATAATAATTAAATGAAACTGATTATTTGCAGCTCATAAGTTAATCATTTACTTAATTTAAAATAGACAAATGCTAGCTAATTAGTGATTAAAACACTAGTTAAAGATTTTTTTTCAAAATATTATTAAATTACCCCGAATAACTGTATTTTTTAAAAATTTCTTAGCAATAAACTAAAAAGTATCCACTAATATAATAGGGATATCTTTAAATTTAAATAAGTTAACAAATATTTTTATCATCTGTAACAAATTTTCTATTATATCAACATATAAATAAGTAAAACAAATTTTAAATTTTTAAATATAAATTAAAATATGTATCAAATTTAAATATCATATTCAAATTAACAGTGATTAAGATTATAATAATTTTAAAAGTCATGTAATCAATAAATAAAAAGATAATTTTTATTTATTTTTACTTAAAAATATATCCTTAGTCTTTTGTTGCCAAAAAACTTGAATTTTCTTTCTAAGATTACTTAAATTTAAAGATTATTGTACAGTGCATTAATATATACAATTTAATTTAAATAATAACATTTTAAAATCAAAATTATAAATAAAATTTGAATAGTCAAATGCGTAAAAAGTAATGTAACTTTTTGGTAAAGAGAAAAATAAATTTTCAATATGTCAAATATATGAATTAATTGAATGAAAATATATCTTTAGAAAATATTTTTATGTTAAATACTTTTTTAAAAAAATTACATGATTTTATCAAGCAAATAACAATATTAACACAACATTTATTGAATAATAAATATAATACTAAAAATACTTAATTTTTAAAAAAATACAATTAACTATTACATGTAACAATAAAAATTGCATGTTAGAGTACTCTTTATAGTTTGATTCTATTTTTAATAAAATATTGATGTTTTAAAAAAAATTATTACATTTAATAATAAAAATAAATTAACTTATTATAAAATTGCTGTATATGTGTATATATGTACATGATATATAACATTATATAACATTATTTATCATTAAAAGTACTTATTAAGTCAACGATTAAATAATTTATAACTTTTATATTTTTTTGACCTAATATAAAAATTGTTTAAATTTTAAAGTCACTCTTTTTATATTTATTTAATAAATTTTACATTTAAATTTAAGAAACTTCAAATAAAAAATTTACTTTAATCAATAAGTTTCATAATTTATAATTTTTATACGCATTTTTTAAATTATTTTAATAAGTCTTTTGATAAACTTTATTATGATACATTTCATTTTTCTAATTAATTTTATAATAAGATTTATAAAATAATCCTTCATATAAAAAGATTTAAATTTTTAAAAATTAAAAACTTGAAAAATCATAATTATGTACCAAAATCCAGATGTATAAATTTGAATTTCAGATAAAAATTTATGAAAACTAAAGAGTTGTTAAGTTTCAAAAAAACGAGGCAATTTACTTTTATTTTTAGAATGGCACCTTCTATTATTTTACATATTTATGTAAAAAAATTAAAACAATAAAAAATGAATTAAAATATTTTTTAACCCAGTCACACCTAGATTATGATAAAAGTTTTAAAACTAAACACCTGTATGTTGAACACAAACTAATGACCATCAAGAGAATACAGACAGACTAGAAAACCATCCATAAGTGTGAAATTTCACCTTTCAGTTGCAAAAATTCTCTACTGAAGAAAATTTTTTCAGTGTACATTTTTCCGAACTCAAGTATTCAATTTTTTCTATTTTAACAAAATAAAATATATTTAAAAAATTATATGATTGGCTCCTCTCAAAAAATCGCAATCCACCTTGAAAGCATTCTGAATACTAGAAAATTTGGCTAATAGGCAATAATAATAATAACCATAATAAAAATTCCAAAAACAGCCTGAACAAAATCCACCAAATGATCCAGACAAAACAGATCGCTAGTTTAAACCAACAAACTTGAATAACAGTTCACAAAATAATAATAGGTGATGCGATCCATGTTTTAGACTAAACATGTTCTTAATAAAGCTAATTTCAATAAAAAATTGTCATACAACTATTATATTGATGAACTAAAAACTTAAACACTTCTCAAGGTTATCACTTTTTCTCTTCCTTTTCGGCTTCAGCAGCCTTTTTCAGTCTGGCACCATAATGGCGTTTGTTGGTGCGTTCAAGGCGAAGCTTGTAATAAGCCTTAAATGCCTTCATGTCATCTGTAACCTTTACAAGCTCAACAGATGGCTTCTCCCTCACAATAGGCAAGTATGATCCCTGAACTTGAGTGGCATTTGCAAGTTCCTCAGGAGTAGAATCACCAGCCTATAAAAAACAAAGAAATAAGATGAAAGTCCAATATATTCTCCGTTTTCCTCTTTAGCACTGCAAGGATGATTTCAAAATGAAAAAAAAAAAAAACACACAAACCAAAAAGAATAATTGGACATTTGTATTACCTTGACCTTGCGTGCCCGTCTTGGGAACACAACCAACTTGGCCTTGTATGTTTTCAGCCTCTGCACATTAGCTTGCAAACTCTCCAAAGAACGGTTCTTGCGGCGATGATCAACTGCAATTCCAATAGTTGGAGCTAGTTTTTTGGGGATACCAGCAGCCTATGATGAAAACCAGAAGATACATGCTATCAAAAAGATAAAGTACAAAAAGAACTCCCAACATTTTACAGATGTAATGCATCAGTTATGAGGATATTTCCGAAAATAAAATTCAGACCAAATAATTTGTCATTATTGTGTTCAGTGGAGTATAACTGTACAAGCAAAGAAAGTGTACATTATGCAGAGAGCGATCATATTTAGTACCTCAACATAACTAAGATGACCAATTCTCAAGCTGGATGACAATTACACATGACAACACCAAAATACCCTACAACCAAGACAGGCAATGGAACAAATTTTACCTTAAGTTCTTCAAGAGAGAACCCTCTGCCAGCCCTCACTTTCATGTTGTACTTCAAAGTCTGTCCATGAACGATAGGTCTAAGAGGTCCGGCGGTAGGTCTGGGGAAAATCTTAACAGCTTTTTTCTGACGAGCTGAATAATGCAGAAACATCAACATATCAAAGAAATAAAGAAACCAGTGAAACTGAATCATGCTAACTTTATTTAATAAAAAGAACTAACACATAATAAGTACTAATAAGAAGCTTTGAACTATAAAGAAAACATTAAATTACCCAACCGTCTTCTTGTCTTCCTTGCTGGCTGATTGAACCATGTCTTCACATAGTTTTGCCAATGTTTACGGAAGTGTCCGTTGGGAATAACATTGTTATGCTTAACCATGGCTTACCTGCTTACCTATAAAGGTCAATGACAATAACAAATGAGAAAGCATTAACACCAAAAGTATAAGCAAAAGATAGCTAATAGAAAAATATCATTCACAAAGCACACATATCATACTGATCTATCTAACCAAGCGGAAATCTACAATAAACAGTCATTCTTTCACAATATTAATGCATTTATCAAATAAAGTTTTAAAATAATAAGAAACATTACCATACAAATATCATTGTACATAGAATAAAATTTGCGTCTCGTTAGCTGAATACACATATTGCTCACAGCAACAATTTTCTTATGGGACAATGAGGAAATATATGTCACAGCTCAGGAGACTAATCTCGTAGAAAGAGGTATATATATCACAAGACGTACTCAAAAGCAAAGCAATTTACAGCGTCTTACATCATCCATAACAATAATAGTTAAAAAATCTAACATCTGAAACCCAGAGCAAAAAGAGCACAAAATCGGAAACTACAACGGCTGAACGTCCAATTGAAGCCCAAACATTATGTATCTAGAAAGCAAATAATGTAAAGACGAGAATAATTGATTTTCTATAGCAAAAAAAGACGCGAAATTTAGAGCAAGTAAAATCGATAATAAAGCAGTGTCGCGGAAACTTAACACGGAAAATACTCTGCAAAATGAAGATCTGCAACACTAAGAGGAAGGACAGAGGTTAGAGGTACCTGAGGCTTGGTCACACGCAGCTAGGGAAATGGCGGAGACAAGAGTTAGGGTTAGTGCTGGGTTTTAAAGTAACCTTCGATTCATAATTGGACGGCTCAGATTTCATTTAGGTATTATTATTGCTTGGGCCTCACCGAAAAATGGGCCTGTAGATTAATACAGTAGTTTGTATAAAAAAATAATTCAATACCAAAAGTGAAACTGCTTAAAGCACTTTTGATTATCTGCTGTCTTTTGGGCTTTGTAGCCGCGTATTGTCTTTTTGGGCCTCAGCACTATCGGTCAAAAAGACGGAGTTGCTTTAAAATACTACTAATTATTTTGTTGACCAAAAATATTAAGGTTTTGCTACCATAGCTTGGTTAACAATTTGAAAAGACAAATTTGTCTTTTGTAATGCTATTACATGATTCAGTCACAAATAGTTAGAAGTCACCCAAAGTAGTACTTGAATATCAATAATCAAAACGATAATTTTGAAGATAAATCGACAGTTATAACATTTATATATTTTAATGTTTCTTATAAATAGAAATAAAAATTCCTAATTTTTATCATTAAGTTATATAATACATGTTTAATTTTTCTTAAGTCCATTTTGTATGAGTATTGTGTGTGATAAAAAAAAATTAAATAATAATATTTTCTTACTACTAAGGTTCTTAATTCAAATAAAATAAATCATTTAAAATGATGTACTTGTAGTTTTAAACTATATATATATATATATATATATATATATATATATATATAATTACTTTGGATATATTAAATTGTCAAGTTTAGATTTTAAAACTTGGTTTGATAGTTTTGAAAGATACAAGAAGAAAATATTTAAAAGACAAGAGAAGAGAGGGAAATAAAAAATAAATTAATATTCGTTTGGTGTATAAAATTGAGAATGAAATTTGACGTTGAAATTAAAATTAGATTTTGAAATTTTAATTATCATATTTGAATCACTATCTAAGATGGGAATTATAATTTAATGGAAACTATGATAATTGAATTTCACCCACTTTGATTCCTAATCTATGTCTTATGAATTTGAATTATAATTTACATATACACTCTTACATATGGTGCCTCCTCTTTCCTTATGGTTTATCGTCTTCGTAGTTTTTATTCTTATTTAGATACTTTTTTTTAAATACTTTTTCCCTCTTTCTTTGTTTGTTTTCTCATTTTCCTATACATCTTTCTTTCTATTTTTTTTGTTCTCTTATTATTTCTGTATTTTTGTCTCTTTTTATTTTTACTATTACGATTGATTATTAATACCACTTGTTTTCTTATGGTCTTTTATTTTTCTTCATTCTCTTATTTTTCGTTTTACATTGATTATTAATAAAAATAATTTTTCTCTATTTTTCTTTATCTTGTTCTTCCTAATCTTCTTCTTTTTACATCTTTTTTTCTTTCTCTTTTTTACAATTTGTTACATGTTTAATATATTTAGGTGACTGTGTTATATTGCTATTCTAAACTATATTGTAACACTTTTTAATTTGTTATAAACTATAATGTTTATGTTAATTGTAAAATAAATTATTTGATACTTTTATTGAATTGTTAAACGTGAGAGGAAATATTAAAAAATAATTTAAGAATTATTAAGAGTATAAGAGAAACAGAAAAGAGAAAATTAGTACTAGTTGCAACAAAGTAATAAAGATATAGTAAAGAGTACGCTTTTGAGGTGATTATATAATGAGATTGATGAAAATTGATATAATCAATTACATTTTATTAAACAAGTTTTATTTAGCTTTATAATATTTAACCGAAGAGGACTACATGGTATTTATCATGTAAAAGTAGAATAATCTATTGCAATGTTTTTCCTTATTTTACCTTATCATCTCAGAATGAGAGTTTTGCACTTATATTCAATTTATATTTTCAATTTTAAGAATTAAATTATATTTGTGAACATTCGTATATTTTCATCTAATTTATGAAAATGATAGTTTATAATATAATTTTAAATTTTAATAACAAATTAAATAAAAAATAAACTTACTATGTCATAATTTTTTTTTAAAAATATTAAGTTATCATCTTTAATAATTTATTTAATAATCATTTTGTATTTTTAATCAACATATTATTTTTAAATAAGTAATTAAATAAAATTTTAATAAAAAATTAAATTATTTTTGAAAAATTTAGATTTTACATCACACTATAAAATTTGATTTTAACTTAGAATTATAATTTTATATTCTAATTATTTGAGTATGCCAAAAGTAAAAATATAATTTTGAATCAATTCTAATTTTAATGAAATTATAATTATAATTATACTTTTAAATGTTAAATCTTCTATGTACCAAATGAGCTTTTAAAGTGAATTTTGTCAATCAAAACTTAAAATATATGATTATAAATTTTTTTGAGGTTTTATGAATCTTCTTTCTCATTTAAAAGCTTTTAAACATAAATGACTACGAACTCTTCATTTTCCATCTAACTCTAACAAAAATCAATTTCTAAACAATGCTCATTTAAGAAAAATATTACAATTACTGTTTATTTAAGTAATTTTTTTAAAATATACATCATACTAACAAAAATACTGAAAAAGACGATTTTAATTTTTCACTCCAGATTCAGTGCATGATGGAGTTTGATGGGATGTCAACGAAATGGGGGCAGAACAAACAGTAATAAGACCAGTCACACATATTTGTAAGTGAAAATTTATCCTATATTTATTTTATACTTGTACGACTACTTGTTAGATAATAGTTAAATGGATATACTAAGTAAAACTATTCATGGATAATCATGAATATTTATGATATTTTTAAGAAAAAATACATGTAAATAAATCTTTAAAATAACATTATTTAAAATAACTTTATATAAAATTAATATTAAAAAATAAATTACATAAATTGTAAAAATAGTATAACAATTTATCACAACAATAAAAATAATATAATGTTAAAACAAACGTATTTAAAAATTGTAATAAAATAATAAAATTTGAACATGCTTGTTTAATATACAAAGAGACATTTTAATGAATTAATATAGCATTACTTTTTTTTTATCCGGTGCTTGCTCTCATTCCTAGAGGTTTGAGGAACATTTAATGCCATTTAGACCAATAAAGTTTATTTAATCAATTTAATATTTTTATTGTTTTTTTTTTTTGTCAAAACAAACACGTGCTTCAAATTTGTTGTTAGTGTAAAACCTTCTAACTACAACCGTAAAACGATATGGCTAAAGTTTGCATAGCACACATAAAGCTTGAATATAGGACAATTATATTATAATCTAAACCCATTCAATAGGCATTTGTACTGTGTAGAGGTTACTATTGCAGTTATCTGAGATACGTCAGAATGAAACATATGAACAGGGAAATTAACAAATTACGACAAAGCTTCTTTGTAAATCCATATGTTTGCGGTACTAATTTATTTCAATTAAGTGGTGGGAGCTAAAAGTATATCTACTGTCGAATACACAGTGCCAGCAAATAAAAATGACTGAAGGAAGGAAAACGCTTCAAGATGATGAATAGAAATGGAGCTAGTGAAAGTAAAGACAATATTTCGAAAAAAAAGAACAGTTATGATATAATATTAAATTTTAAATTAAAAATTATTTAGAAACAGTAATTAGAAGATACTTTTAAGAATTTATGAGAAAAAAAAAATCATAAACCTTCAAATATATACTTATTTCAGTACGATTGAGGAGTGCATTGTATGCCCCTTGATTTCTACGACCTGCAATTAAAACCACTCAAACAACGTCTGGAAAAAAAGATCCAAATCTTATAAAAAAGCAATGATAAAAACTAAGAAAACAAGACAGAGAGTGAGAGAGGTGATGATTTCTGATGAGTTTAGATTCGTATTGAGTTGTATCTCGATCTTCTTTTATTGTAGTAAAAATTGTAAGTCCAATTCTATTTTTATTTACATGATTTTTAAGTTAATTTTAAAAAATTTGTATAAATGAATCTTAAAAAAAATATAATTTCACATCTAATTTTCTTATGATGGAAGAGGATGTGAATTCTATTAGTCTATTTAAACTTTTTTATATTATAAATTACAATTTGTATATTAAAACATATTTTATTTTTGTGAATTTTAAACATGCAACAACAACCGAAAGTATTAGGAAGAAAAAGAGACGAATGAAAGTAAACACAGGAGAGAGTGGCTAGGTTAATAGAGTGAAAAAAGAGAGTAAAATTTATGTATTAGTTTGATATTTAAAACAAGTTTTTATACAAAATAAATATAATTTTATCTAAAAAATGCTCAAGACTAAAAATAAAATATTTTATTATAAAAATATAGTAATTTTTATAAAAAATAATATTTATTATCATGCATATAAACTTAAAAAGACATCTTATATTATCATTAAATCGTTTATTCTATTATTTTAAGAATTTAAAAATATTTATATTTTTAATAATAGGCTATTAATATTTAATATAATAATAATAACTACGTATAAATTGTTCCAGCTCGATACCGTCAAGAATTTCTTACTATTGCATGGGAACAGGTTCATCTTCGAGGTATTTTTCCCTTCCAATATTTTTCTATTGGAGCTTCCCTCATTCCTTTTATCGAGCATAATGATGCGAATCGAGCTTTAATGAGTTCTAATA